>NC_091952.1:35553450-35605025 GCF_031021105.1 Erythrolamprus reginae
ATGTATAAAGTATATTTCCATCCCCCAAAGTAAACAAAGTTCTGTTTGTGGTTCTATATTCTGACTGTATGTCCATTTTTTTTAATAAGTTAAAAGGGCTTTTGGGGAAACCTCAAGTCCTTTGCCAGGTGTCATGAAGAAGAAGAAAAAGCCCCATAGACTTTACCAAAATGAAAATTATGATCCTCCCAAGAAGACTTAATCAAATAGAGATGCTCTAAATTATTCCAATGTTTGATCAATTTATAGCTTGCATTTATCTTGGACATATTTTCAAATGCTCTCATACTGAAAGGGGAGCAAACAAGACTTCTTTCTAGTAGCATCCAAATAAGTTCCAGGACTATCCTAAGCTTCCGTCTTTCTAAAATCACAATTATATTCTGGTTACCAGTGAAGGTTTCAAAGGCAAGAGAGTTGTATGGTCCTACAGTGTATTCAGTGAAAATGTTTAAGAGCTGCATTCTAAATCTGTTGATATATGGAATTGGGAATATTTCTTGAAGTATGGGCGACTGCCATTTTAATTTTGACTTAAGTTTTTCAACTGATTCTCTGGCCTCCTGGTACTCCAATATGGATTATACTTTACTTGAAAAAATGAGAATGGAAATGGTCATCTATATAATAGAATCTTGATGGAATTTTTGATTACATTAAGATTGAAGCTAGGAAATAGATAGTGAATATAGACCAGCAAAAACTCTTGAGTGTAACCTAATCCATTTAAATGAAAGAGCTAAGATGAGGATATCTATATCTGCAATCAATTGTTTAATGTTGCTTATGTAGAATTCCAAATTTAGCCATATTGAATGCTGAATTTAGAAAAGGAAAAGGTTCTTCCTTTTCAGTCAAAAGAAATTTGTTCATATGGTATTTAAGAAATAGAGACACAATCTATTTGCTGTGAGAAATTCCCCAGACTCTGGGTTATTATTCTGAACTATTAATACCACTTCTAACAACATATAATAATAGGATGATTATATGTATAATTCAATTACTTGTAGATGAATAATCAGCTATTACAATGAAGTGAAGTAAATTGTGTTTTGTTCCTTTCTGTTTTATAGATCAGATTCTAAAACTTATTGTTATGTAGATTGAAGTATAAATATAAATAAAGACTCTTGTTTTGATTAGATTATCAGTTATGAAATATTGCAGCAGTTCTTGTAAAGATGTATAATCTCTACTTTATTTAAAATTCAAGTGAATTCAGTTATAAATCTGTTGTATTATGTTTAAAAACATGCACATACATACATAACATTTGCAAATAAAATGGAAATATTTCCTAAAATACATGATGCATTTTATTCCCTATACAGCAGTACTTTTCTATGCAGTTTGCCATGAAATATGATTTAGTGTGTGTGTTTATGTTTTTCATTGAATTAAGAACTTCATTATAAAATGTGGGGATTTGTACAAGTTGAGGAATAATTGTGTTCTGATCTACATAATAGTCTGGAAAATGCACATTAGCTTTGCTTGCTGATAAAAACAAATTGAATTAAATTTTCCAGCATCCTGTTCCTGAAACCTTACTTTTTTTCAAACCCAAACCCAGTGTAAAATAAGGCATGCTTATTAATACCTCCTTTGAAAGAGGTATTTAGATTACACATGGAAGGGAAGAGGTTGTAAACATCTACCAACTGGAAAAAGTTGAGACTGTTATAACAAATAAGACACACTTTATATATTTCATGATACCTGAAGTAGCTCTTTGAAAGGAGTTTCACATAAAGAAATAAAGAGAGACTAGTATAGATCTATTTGAAGCTATTTCATTCTCATCAGCTAGCCATACTCTTCTAGGATTTGGACAAGGCAAATAGCCAAGATACACAAATACACAAATACATTCATACTTGGGCTATATATATTTGGGCTATATATGTATGATCAACATTCCCTCAAATCAAATTTTAAAGTTAATTTTATTGAGTTTTTATAAGGATGTAATAATAAAAGATAATACAAAGTAAACTCAGAAAGCAAAAGAAAAGAGAATCAAAAGTTAAGATATCTAAATATCTAAAATCAACTATATATGTAAAATTATTTTTGAAAGACAATTCAATTTCCATATTTTTCATATGAATGGGAAAGACTTGGTTCCCTTTATAAAGTAAATGACAAAATAAAGGCAAATTAGTTTTTGAAAAAAAGTAAAGGACATCTTTCTGATATAAAAAATTGTTCTTTATAATAAAGGATATATAGTTAATATATTTATAGTGGATTTTATAATAGGAAGCTATATGGTTACTCAGTGATGTCATCAACATAAATGCCAAGCAATTATGTCAAGTCACATGCCCTATCCGATATTACTGTATTAAGATTGTTTTAATTTGCTCTTCAATGATTTGTAGTAACTTTAGAACTTGAATATAACGAAATATTGTGTTCTCAAGCAAACTCTGTTTTATGTACTTTTGCAAGAAGGAACTTTTACTTTAGCGGAATTCTTCAAATTAGTGCTTTGACTGCAGAAAAAAGACCATTTTAATCTATAGTCTGATATAAAAAAAATCAAGTCCTGAACCCTATCTTAATCAAAGCTGCTTGCCTGTCCTAAAGTTAATTATTAATATAAATTCTCCCTTTGAATGCAGCATGCAGAGGTAACCCTAACCCTATTTTGAATGTTTTTGAAGTAAATAAAACTCTAATAAATTTATAATTTTGGTTATCTTTTAAAATCATCACCTTAAATGCAGGAAAAATAACTTTTTAACTTTTCTGAATATTAAAGACCCATGTTTTTGCAAAGCCACAGGAAATCTGCACTAATTAAAATATAGGAAAAAACTTTTAAAGCTATAACTTCCTATCCTGTTCCCCCCCACCCCGAAAGTCACATAACAACATATAGTTGGAATCACACTCATACTCATAAGCACATGCGCATACACACAAGCTAAAATACAGGGGGGGGGTTTCAACCTATTTGATTAAACAATTTCTTGCAATAGCAACCTGTAAACAAAGAGATAGAAAGCTATTAAACTGAATATCCAGGTTTTCATGGTCTAAAAGTTTTTGTTATGTGACGATAATGTGCATATTTGTGCTCATTGATCTCTTGGTGGCTTTTTATACTATCAACCACAGCATGGTTTGGACCAGGTTTAGGGATTAAAAATGGGGGAGAATATTTTATAGTGGTTATCTTCCTTCCTTTATGGCTGGTTCTAGTCAGTATTAATTAATTGTTATCAGTTTGCTGATGACATCTTTTGACCCAAGGCCAGCCAAGTGAATCTGTGGAAGCCCCATATCTACTTTGATCAAGATTGAATGACTGAGGATTTTATGATCTTCTGGTTCCAGAAGATCATAAAATGGTTCTAATCTTCAATACTGGGTGCCCTGTTGAAGGCAGTATGCAATCTGTGAATCTTTATGGACTTATAGATATTTTCAATTAGCAAGTAGCAGTTGTGGTTTGGCAAGCATTTGCACAGTTTCACCTGGTTCACTGGTTGCAGATTTTCTTACATCTGGAGGCCCATCAGTCTCTAATTCCCTAGTCTCCTTGTGTCTAAATTATTCCTACATGCTCTATGCAGCTTCATCTGGTTATTGAAATTTTAAAACATTACTCTGTTAGCAGAATACATTTTCTGAGTCAGATAACTGGTTATTTGTATCGGAAATAAGATGTTCTACTAGATGGCTATTTGGTTTTTATTGAATTGGAATCTCTTTATGTTCTTCAATATTATTTGCTGAGATAATTGGCAGTGCTTTGCAAGGTGAGAGGCATCATTGTCACCTTAGTATAGCACCTTAGCTGTTTAATTCTTCCTCCTTTGAAAAACTAACAGCATTGGTTCATAACAATAGGATATTAATATATGGCAGGGCTGATGATGAAGACTTTAAAGTCGACATACAAAAGTATGTGTCTCTCAGAACAGAAAGTCTTCTTATGACAAAACTGCTTAACAAATGATCAGCTAAGGTATTTTGTACCATACTTAAATAAACTATTCAGACTGTATTTCTAGCATTTTGAAAATGAGCTTTTTTTTTTTTTAAATTTTTTATTACAAATATTTACACATTTACATACAATATATGTTTTATATTAATACAAGGCTAAATCAACGCATAACAAACAAACAAACAAACAAACAAACAAACAAACATGACAAACAAACAAACAAAAATTATTCTTAAAAAAAGGTCTAATTGCTTATTTAAGTACATTAATAACAATAACTATTCACTTAGCATATTTTATAATATTTGTACTTGTATTCCCTTCAGGAGGTAAGTTTTGAATGACTTTTGATTTTAAATTATTTTCTGGTGAAGTATGTTGTGTCCTCAGCGTATACCATTTTCTCTTGTAGGTTGTCACTGTTCTTTAAATCATTTAATCATTTAAGATGGAAAATGAGCTTTGATCTCTCTCTCTCTCTCTATTTCTCTCTCCTTCTCTACCTCCATTTCATTCACCATCTCTCTCATCTCTCTCATCTCTCTCCCTCGCTCCCCCTTCATCTCCATCTTGCTTGTCTTTCTCTCTCCTTCTACCTTCCACTTCCATCTCCATCACCACCATTTCTCTAATCTCTCTCTCTCTCCCTACCTCCACTTCCATCACTAACTCTCTAATTTCTCTCACATTATTGTCTAATAATGTATTAGCCCTCCCCCCAAAAAAAGTCAGAAGAAAGCTTCTGTTTTGCTTTGCTTTGTTTTTAATCTTCAGTCAGTATTGATGAGTGAGAGATGCATAAATGACATCTTTAACATGCATTTACTGCAACAGCTGCTTTGTTTCTTATCTGAGACTATGAATAAATAAATACATCTAGAATGAAAACAATGCTCTCCCTGACCTCATGAATAATAATTTGTCATATTACCCTATTTTATAAGATAAAGAGAACATGACAGCAATAATTTATAATCATCATCATCTCATTTTTGTAATGTACCTAGCAATGCATATATAAAAAACAACATAATAATAATAAAATTGAATTATGAACAAATGTCCACAATTAATTGGAAAAGAAGCTTTTCATTCTCTGTGGGCTTCAGAATCCTCAGCAGATTATCTTCTATTTTCTGTTTGGCTGCCCAAACTATCTGGCTAAATTGTGACAAATGTCATTTACACATCAAATCAATCACTGTGAGTATCACAGATCAGTAGAGTGACAACAACAAAAAAGGTGTTATCTGTTAGTATTCAGAAAATTAGAATTCCTCTCCCATTTCCCCAGATTTTTGCATATGAGCAAATTTCAAAGCATAGTGCTTGTGAAAGAATAAAGGACTACATGGCTGAGAACACTGGGTACCATTCAAAGTGCTGGTTATCACCTTTCAAGCATAGGGCCTCCTATCTTTCTGTTTTCAACTATTTCTGCTCATCGGATATATTAAGCAGAATGGTTGCACTTTGGGGTCCTATCAAATCAATAGTGTCATCTTCCAGGAGCCACAAGTTCTGTAATGCAGTGCCTGCTCTCTGAAATGATGTCCCCTTTTCTCTTTCTAAGATTTGTATGATTCCCATCTTTGTAATGCTTGGGAAAGAGTTCAAAGCTTGCTTGTCTTTCCAGTCCTTGGGAGAGGGCGCTTAGGGATGGCTGTGGTATCATTTTTTTTTATGTTTGTTATGTCCGGCAAATAGTTTGGTGTGACAATACTGTAAATTGTTTTATTTGTTTCTGCCCAAAATTATTAAGGAATTGTTTGGTCTCTAAATTTCCAAATGAATGAATGACTCAATGATTAAACAAACATGCAGTCTTACTTTAGAAAATAGTGAAAATTGCGCAGGTTCAAAGCACAAAATAACAGAATAAATGGCCTGAACCCCGAATGGGTGTCAGGATCTTTCTTATATACCCTTGGGATACACATTATCTTGGGGGAGCATAAGTTGCCATATATGGTTATAACAGTTTGTGGAAAATAACAGTTTTCGATATATATCATCAGTTGGCATGTGTACATGGGAACATCCTGTTTCTCCTAACATAAAAGAGGATCTAATACCCGTACAATGGCACATTTCCAGTAAGCAAGCCCCCCTACACAATTTCCCTACTTCCTTATCGTAGCTGCAGCTGCTGATTATACAGAAAGCAATAATAGCCAAGGTTATAGTGACCTGAGCCGAAAGCCTTGGGCCTTCATCCAAGTTAACTTTGGTTCACCCATTCACCTTAGTTTGGTGTGACAATACTGTAAATTGTTTTATTTGTTTCTGCCCAAAATTATTAAGGAATTGTTTGGTCTCTAAATTTCCAAATGAATGAATGACTCAATGATTAAACAAACATGCAGTCTTACTTTAGAAAATAGTGAAAATTGAAACGGTAGCAGTCAGGGGTGGGTTCTAACTTATCTCGCTGCCGGTTTGCTTCCTCCCATGCCTCACATTCTGTGTGCACGCGCATGTGCAGTGGCAAAAATTCCAAAAAAACCTTTTAAATAAGCTGAAAACAAGATGGCGACCACATGCACGGTGCCAGGAACTTGGCTTCTGAACATGTGCAGAAGAAAAAAAAAACAGGAAAAATTGTCCACAAATTAATTAATTAATTCAAAAATAAAATAAAAAGGTCCGTCCCCCCCCCCCAAAAAAGTCAAAAACAAGATAATGGCATGTGCAGGGAAAAAAACTGGGAATTTTTTTAAAAAAATATCTAAAACCTCCGCTTTTTTTTAAAATAAAAAAGATGGCGGTGTCAATGGACGGGCATCGATCAAACCACTTCCATGACCTTATTGTGACATCTCCAGTGGGTCACTACCAGTTCAGGCCTACTGGTCCAAACCAGGAGGAACCCACTTCTGGTAGAAGTGAGCAAAACAGAATGAGGGCTTAGCTCCATATCATTCCAAGTAGACTCCTTCCTTTCGTCTTCAAAAGTGAATAGTCAGTATTATTCCATTCATAGTAAATTTGAAGTTTGTTTTAGATAATGAAACTGAACTTAGTCATACTAAAATGTATTTCTTTTTCTCGTGGTAGGAATGTTTTGCAATTGAGTCCTGGATGCTTTAGTTGTGATAGATATTCTGGCATGAACAACCTGGTTGTATTGCATAACTCAAAAGCAATTAAATTACATATTCCAATTATGCAGTTTCTGTGGAATAAACATAATGGCATCTCCAGTTGAGCTGAAGTTCAGTGACACATGTTCCTGGTGCTGCCTCTATGAGGATTAGGATATGTCAATATATTTTGTTTGTAACTGTATTGCTTTAACCCAACATGAAATATATGCCACTGAGAGCTGGTTTGCAATTTTAGTGCCGCTAAGTGCCAATAAATAAATAAGGTTTTCTTGGCAGTGATACAGAAATTGTGTGCCATTGCTTTACTTTGAGTTGCCTGATCCATAAATTAATGGCACAGACTTGCTTCCCATCACCCCCTAAACCAAGAAGTGATTGAATTGTTAGCATTACATTGTGTCAACTAGACATAGATTTCTGATTGTTTAGACAGCGAGTTAAGAACATTTTATTTTCCAAGGCTTTTAATAAAAATGGAGCCTGAGGAAAATAGCATATGAACTGCCTCTGAAATAGGAAAAGCCTTAGGGAAATGGCATTCATATAGATAAGTAATTCCACGTTTATTCTGCTTTATTCTGCTTTAAGTCTCTGCATTAGATTAATATAACCAGTAACTTATTCCAACTGTTTATTTAATGGGATTTTGAACTGCAGTAACCTTGAAATCCCTTCCCTGATTGCTGCAGCATTTGTTGCCACATTGTGTTCCTAGGTTTCATCTTTTTCCTCTGCTTTGCAACTTCTGCCTTATTTCTTCAATCCAGATAGCAGAGACCCCAGTACAGTACTCCTGCTTCTCTCAAGCTGCTACATTCCAGGGATGGGTTGCTACCAGTATGGCCAGATCTATGAACCGTTAGCAGTGGTGGAAGGCTCTGTCCACCTACCCCAGATGCTTCTGCGCATATGTAGAAGGGTTACACAAGCCAGTGTGCGCGAACTGGTAATGACAGGATTTGTAACCTATTACTGCTACATTACATTTCTCAGGCTTCATCTCAAACATCCCTTCACATCCCCCCAACTTTAAATTTTCCTTTAATTCAGCACTTCTCCCAGAATACAGTTCAGATTTCCAGAAAGGAGGGAGTGTATTTCAGAGGAACAAGAGACAGAAGTTTTCATATTTTGGATGGGAGGAAGGGAATAAAGGCAGCTACTTTCATAGGAGTTCTCTGAGTATATATTTAAGGATACAAACAATTTGCTTTTGGGTGACAAAGCTGTCTATGTTAATATGAATCATAAACTGTTCAGTTGAACCTGTTGTGGCCTGTTGGCCACCAGCCACTGTAGCAGACAAATCAGAGGAAGAGAAGGTGACATGAGAGTCAGGGTCAGAATCAGGGCAACCTGGAAGCACTGAGTGGGAAGAGGAAATGGAGCTGGCAGAGGGAGAAGGAGATGGAGATGGAGCCTTGGCCATCCTCAGATGGAGACTCAACAGCCCCAGATCTGGATATGGTTGTTGAAGAATAAGAATAAGAATATCTGGGTCCAGTGCCTGATGCGTGACTGCACGTAAACGGAGAAGGGGAGAACAATGGAAAGCCATGGGCCAATTCTGGGAAAGGAAGAGCCACCACTGCTAACAAGACCCCACCTAGCTCTGGGAATAAAGACCCAGGGTTGCTCAGTGGTTAGAGTACAGCACTGCAGGCTACTTCTGCTAACTGCTAGTTGTAGTTCAGCAGTTCAAATCTCACCAACAGCTCAAGGTTGTCTCAGCCTTCCATTCTTCCAAGGTGGGTAAAATGAGGACCCGGAATGTTGGGGGCAATATGCTGATTTTGTAAATGGCTTAGAGAGGGCTGTAAAAGCACTGTGAAGCGGTATATAAGTCTAAATGCTAATGCTAATAAAATATATGAGTAGATGTGTCAGACAACTATTCATCTTCCTGCTGGATTGACTTGTTAGTATGAGAGAGAGATTGCTGAGAGTGACGGCATTCCTAATAAAGGAATCGTTTGAGTTCATGTCAGAGGGTTTGTCATGTTTGGGGAGCTGGGTCAGAACAATGTCTCTCTTGGTTTTTAGTGCCCAAGCCCCATTTCTTTAATTAGCTTCTTGCTTCTGTGCTCAACCACCAGAGTTGCATATGGTTTGCTTTGGTGTCTCCTGTTGAATACAGGGTTACATTTGAATTTTTAATGCAGCTTGCTCAATTGCCAGTTTTTCACAGAATGTTAGTTGGGTAGTTCCAACAAAGATCTCAACCTTGCATATTTCCCTACCTCAGCATATTCTAGAACAGTATTTTTTCAAACTTACACACTTTAAAGTTGCAAATTTTGCAACAATAAATGCTATTCTAGACTTTTGACTGATAAATTCAAATTGTGGATCAAGAAATATCCAAAGACTGTAGTGGTAAAATATAGCAAATGATGACAAGCTTCCTATCACTTGAGTTGGGTGATATACTCAAGATATTATAAACCTATATTTGTATTTTCCTGAGATTAAAATATATACCTGAGTTAGGAAAAAGAACACTTTTTAAATACAGTAGCAATGCTATTTATTACTTATGTAATACTTTAAATTTCCATTTGCTACAAAAAGATTAAAAGGTAAAACAAACCTTAATAGTGAGCTGAAAGGCTAAAACTTCTAATTCTAAGAGCCCTTTGGCTATGTATTCCAAGTGCAATTGTATACATAGAAATATGAAAATATAAATAAAACATAATAATATACTTTGGTTTCTTTCTCATAATATTTTGTCAGCTTGTCTTTGCTGAAAGGGACTGTGAAAATCTGAAGCCCTGAGAAATAGAATATGTAATGCAGAGTTTGCTAAGCAATAAGCAATTGTAGAGTTTGCTAAGCTATTGCCCTTTACGGGACTAAATTCCCTATACTTTTTGATTAGCATATTCATAAGACGGAAAGAACAGGTTCACCTTTACATCACAGGGACAACAAAAGACGCTAACAACAAGACAGGAGGGGAAAGTTGTGGAATTGCAATGCTCATGAATAGTAGATGAAACTGACAGAGCAGGAACCGACTGAGTAAGTAATATGGAACCCAGCATGTGAGCCCCCAGGCTAGCAACCACCTGCTTTAACCAAAACAATCTGCATTGACTGAATACAATATTTCTGTCCTTATGTTATTGCAACACTTTTGTTTCTATGGAAACAAAAAAAAATACAGAGAAAGTCTCCTCAAGAGAGATGGAGAGAGGTCAAAAACAGAGATTCAGTGCAGAACATAAACATTTTGCATCCAACATTGGATCTACTGAATGTAAACCAGAGGAAAGCTCTGTTGTATCATTTAAAATTCAGTATAGATTGGCCAGCCCTTTACTATGAAATTCAAAAACATGACATGAAGATATAACCCTTGTCACTACTGCCTCCCCCCACCCCTTCAGCAACAAGATATTTTGGCCACATGCTGCCTCTTTGCACATACATTGCCACAAATATCAAAAGTTCATAGAACTGCCATCTATGAATTAATGGAATCTAAGCAAAAGTGTTCCCTTTTGCCCTCGTTATTTTCAAGGACAAACAGATTGAGAGACTCCCAAGCCCAGTTGCATTTTGTTTTGCTAAATTTTATCCATTGACTGGCTTCTGTGAGAATAGTATATCTATTTTAACCCCTTGTTTGCAGTATTCAAAGGGAAATTTGGGTGTACTGGATACTGGATCTGTACATATTTTCAGCTAGATGCTGTATGAGAATGTTGCTGGTATGTCTCGGTATAGCTAGGCTATGAGACCTTCGACATACACTGAGCAGAGAATTCTCCAATGCACTTGCAAGGAGAGTCCAGGATGGGTTATTCTCAGCCTGATTGGCTGGGACTGAGTTTAATTTAAATATTTAGATATTAGTCAGGCACCGCCCCTCTTGGCCCTCCAGTCTAAAAAAACTCAGTCGCAGAATGGGACTTAGAGTTTTCTTCTCCTGTTAATTGTTTTTAACAGGGGTATTTACATTTGGTTGTTTCTTTTTAAATATTAAATTAATTTGTGTACTAATATTCTCTCTCTTTTTCTCACTTTTCAGGCACTGGGGGAGGCTTCGTTCTTCGAAGAGCAGCGTGGGTTAATACCCTCCGCGGGGTTAACCCACTTGGGCTGCAGCTCCTCTAAGCGGTGACCCTACACAGGGGTCTGAGAGGAGCGCCCGGGTTGCTGGCCTCCGCGGCAGCGCCCGGTGGATTTGGCGGTCGGCTGCCGCCATGGGGGGCCTGCCCTCCATGGCGAATATGCCGCAAGAAGAGGAAACACGAAGCCTAGGAAGATCCCCCCCACGGAGAGCCCCTCTGCCTTCCCTCACCTCCCGTCGCTGCCGAGCTCGGAGCAAAGCAATTACCTCAATGACAGCCGGCAGCGACGGGCGCCATTTTGGTGGGGGGGGGCGATCGGCGGAGCGGAGGAGGAGTTCCCGCCCGCTCGATAAGGAGGTTCCCGCCTTCCCTGTGGCCTCTGTTATGAAACCGCTGTCTGAGAGCGGTTAGCAGGCCCCTTTTTTGGCGGGATTTGGCGGCCGGCCAGGAAGGGGGCGGAGTTCCCGCCTCCCTTCCTTATTGGACAGCAAGTTCCCTCTTCACTTCAGAGCCGGGGGCAGCTAACAAGATGCCTTATGCGTTGCCAAGACAACGCGAGGGCCGGACTTGGCTCCAATTGGCCGACGGGCTTCTCACCTCTAGGTGGGGGGCAGTTTTGCCTGCAGCCTCTTTTTGCCTAGTGCTGCGCAGCCGCAATAGCCTAGGCTACAAACGATCGTTTTCTCCAAGGCTTTTCTTTCCCTGGAGAATTGCGTGGAGGCTCCTTGCGTGTTACTACACCTCCTTGATAACTGCTTGTGAGTGTTTGCTTTGCATCAGCTATGGCTGAAACTCCTGCCCGTGTTGGGGAAGAGGCCAGTACCACTCCCAGGCCCAGTACCCCGAAAGAAAAGACTCAGAGAGCCAAGACCTCCCAAAGCTCATCTCTCAGGGAGGCTGAGAAGAGAATTAAGGCTCTCGAGAAGCAGCTGGAGGCCTCCCAAAGGCAGGCCTCGCTGTCATCTAGGCCAGTGGGACCCCCAGTGGAGCCAGCCTCCCCCATGCTGATCACAGGGGTTGCAGGCTCGGCCTCTGAGAAGGACTGGTCACCTGAACGCTCACACCAGCCTAACCCCCCAGAGATGGTCAACGTGGGGAGACAACATTACATGTGGCCTGGTTCCTTTCCATCCCAGACCTATGTCCCACCTACCTATGGCCATACGCAGTCTTCCACCTTCACGCCAACGGCCGCTGGATTGCGCAGCTCGCAGGATGTCTGGCAAACCATGCCCCCAAATCTTCAGGAGCTGATAGCGACTACCTTTTCCCAGGGGGTGGATACCGGGGCACAGCAGTTTCCAACACCGGTAGGACTCCCTTCACGTAGACTGAGGGATCCCTGGACGGCTCCAGCCCCGGCTTCAGTCTCCGAGGCGTTGGAGGAGGACTACTCTCCCAGAGAGGATTTCAGCGACCGGGAGGATGACCTGTCGGGGGATGACCAGCCCCCCGAACAACCTGTCTTCGCTGGGCTCTTCAAGTCCTCTCTGTTCAAGGTCTTGCTGAACAAGGCCAAACTAACCATTGAACAGGCAGGGGAGAGTGGACACCAAGATCCATCTGCTACGGCCCAGGCTGCGGGGGGACTTTTTGTCCTTCCCAAACAAGAAACCGTCAACATTCCTTCCTCTCACCTATTCTTGGAAACCATCCAGCGCCCTTGGGAGAACCCAGCGGCGGCTCAGGGACCCTCAAACCTCGACCGCAAGCTCTACTCTTTTGACCAGCCGATGGAGGACTTGCTAGTTTTCCCGACGGTGGACAAGCCGGTCACCAGTCTGGTGTCCAACGCCCTGGTCCCTTCGGAGTCTCAGGAGGGTCTAAAGGCAGAGGACAAACGGGCCGAAAACATTGTACGGAAGACCCATCAGATGGCGGCCTGGGCCATACGGGCCGCCTCTGGGGCCTCCTTCTTTAACAGGGCAACCCTTCTCTGGATCAAGGAGATTCAGTCGCGGGTGGATCCCGAGGACGCCCGCCTCCGACAGGACCTTAATAAGCTTTTGGCGGCCACCGAATACTCCGCTGATGCGACGGCTACCGCGGCGAGGTTTGCCGCCAGGGCTATGGCTTCATCACTGTCCTCCCGCCGCTTAATATGGCTACGCAGTTGGCAGGCAGACGTCAAGTCTAAGTGGAGCCTGGCCTCGGCCCCATTCAAGGGCGGAAAGCTGTTTGGAGAGGTCCTCGATGACGTCTTAGTCGAGGACAAGGATAAAAAGAAGGTCATGCCCAGAGCCAGGAGGCAAGACAGAAGATTCACCCCGTATCAGAGGCGCCAGCCCTTTCGGTCAGAGCCCTCCTCGAGCACCACCCAGGCTTCGAGACCTTTCTTCCAGGGCTCCTTCAATCAGGGGTCCTACAGGTCGGACAGATCCACCCCACAGGATCGCAACAGGGCCTACCAGGGACGCCGCCCTTTTCGAGGCGCTAACCGGGGCTTCCGCAAGAATAAGTGACTCTATCACCACTACTTCCTTAGGGGGCAGACTAGCTCACTTTGCAGACCTCTGGGCTACGACATCCTCGGACTCCTGGGCGACAGCCACCGTCACCGAGGGTCTGAGACTCGAGTTCCTATCTCTGCCCCCTCGCCGTTTCATCCCGTGCCGGGTCCCCTCCGATGCCCAACAGAGGACCCTCTTGTATCAAGAGATTTCCCATCTTCGAGACATTGGAGCCATAGAAGAGGTGCCTCCGGAGGAACGAGGCAGGGGATTTTACTCCGCAATCTTCTTGGTTCCCAAGAGCTCAGGAGGGGTCAGGCTGATTCTGAACCTGCGCCACTTGAACCTCTTCGTAAAATACAGGAGGTTCAAGATGCACTCCCTCAGCTCTATCCTCGCATCTGTACGGCACAGGGACTTTTTAACATCCATAGACCTCAGAGAGGCCTACCTCCATGTGCCTATCTTCCCACCACACCGGCGGTTCCTGCGGTTCTGTCTAGGCGGAACTCATTTTCAGTATCGGGCAATGCCCTTTGGTCTCTCGTCGGCACCGAGAACATTCACAAAGCTCTTGGATGTTCTCACGGCTTCCCTACGACACCGTTCGGTACGCCTCATGGCGTACCTCGACGACATCCTTATATTGGCAAAGACAAGAGAAGCAGCCTACCAGGACCTGCACTTGACTATCAGGACACTCGAACTCCATGGCTTCACGGTGAACTGGGAAAAGAGCCATGTGACGCCTACGAGGAGGCTAGCTCATTTAGGGACTACCATCGATACCACCTTGGGGATGGTGTTCCTGTCCCCGGAGAGGCGGTCTTCCATCAGACGACTTTTGCGACAACTCTCCGGTCAGAGGTTTCCAACACTCTCCTTCCTCTCAAAGATCTTGGGGACCCTAGTCTCCTGCATCGCGGTTGTACCGTGGGCAAGACATCACCTACGACCACTTCAGTGGTTCCTGCTCCCGTTCCAACGGTCAAAGTCCAGCCATCTCCACCGGGGAATTTTTCTCACCACCAAGGTTCGCAACTCGCTTCGGTGGTGGACATCCCCGGCGTTGGACAAGGGCTCTTCCTTTCTGCCCAGCAATCATCTCATCGTGACGACAGACGCCAGCTTAACGGGTTGGGGAGCCCATCTCGAGTCCCACCTGGCGCAGGGCCGTTGGTTACCTCAGGACTTGAGGGACTGCAACATAAACTTTCTAGAGCTACGGGCGGTGTTTCTGGCCCTCCAGAGCTTTGCGCCCTGGGTGAGGGGACACCACGTCCTGATCCTTACAGACAATGTTTCTACTCGGGCCCATATCAACAGGCAAGGGGGAACCCACTCACGGCGACTCATGGCGGAGTCGGAGTCCCTGCTGAAATGGGCGGAGGCCAATTTAGCCTCACTCTCGGCGGAACACATCTCCGGCGTCGACAATGTATGCGCAGACTGGCTGAGTCGGGAGACTCTGCACCCGGGGGAGTGGCGCCTGGACCCCACCATCTTTCAGGAGATTGTCGAGAGGTTCGGCTGTCCGATTCTGGATCTGTTTGCGACCCCCCAGAATACCCAGCTTCCCAGGTTCATCTCCCGCTTCCCCTCACCAGGGGCGGAAGGGGTGAATGCTCTGCATCGACCCTGGCCGTCCGGACTGCTTTACGCCTTTCCTCCTGTTCCATTACTCCCGAGGGTGATTCAAAAGCTGTTGGAGGACCGGGCAGAGATTCTCCTGCTGGCTCCGTTTTGGCCGAGACGCATCTGGTTCGCCGATCTGATAGCTTTGTCGGTAGCGCCCTACTGGAGGATTCCGTCTCATCGCATACTCCTCACGCAGGGGGCAACACAACATCCAGACCCTCAGTGGTGGCAGCTGACCGTATGGCGCTTGAGCGGGAACATCTGAAGAGCCAGCTCGTGCCAGAAGGGGTCATTGCCACTATGCAGGCTGCCCGTAGACCGTCTACCAGGCGAGTTTACCAAGCCACCTGGGCAGCGTTCTGTGACTTTTGTCAGCAACAGCAGGTCGACCCACAGGGAGCCTCGCCGTTGATAGTCCTTTCGTTTTTGCAGGCGGGTCTGGAGAAAGGACTGGCGCCCAACACGCTTCGTCGCCACGTCGCCGCCCTGTCTACCGTCCTGGTCAAGGATTACTCCCGTCCGCTTACGAGACATCCCTGGATCAGGGACTTTCTCAGAGGGGCCGCGAACATCCGGCCTCCCGCACTTCACCGCTTTCCGTCCTGGGATTTGTCACTGGTGTTGCATGCCCTGACAGGTCCCCCCTTTGAACCGTTACGCCAGGTTTCACTCCGGTTCCTCTCGATTAAGACGGCCTTTCTGGTAGCCATAACCTCGGCCAGGAGAGTGTCCGAAATCTCTGCTTTATCCACCAGGCAGGACCTCTGTCGCTTTTATCCAGACAGGGTCGTACTACGGTTGGACCCAGCATTTGTGCCGAAGGTTAATTCCACCTTTCATCGATCCCAGGACATTGTGGTCCCAGATTTCTGTTCACATGGCAGCCACCCATCTGAGTTGCGGTGGCACAAACTGGACGTTAGACGTGCGTTAAAACTATATGTTCGCAGGACTCAACCGTTCAGAGAGTCCGAAGCTCTCTTTGTGTCTTTTGCCAGTAACTCCTTGGGGAAGAGGGTGTCCGCTCCATCGATTAGCCGTTGGTTGCGAGAGTGCATTTCGGAGGCTTACATCGCCAAGAAAACGCCTATACCTCCAGGGATCACTGCACATTCCACTCGCAGTGCAGCCACTTCCGCGGCTTGGAGGACTCAAGCCTCTTTGGAGGACATTTGTAGGGCGGCCACGTGGGCCCAACCTTCTACATTCATAAGACACTATAGGGTTGATCAGTACGCGTCTGCGGACGCAGCCTTTGGGAGGAGAGTTCTGCAGGGGGTGTGTTCCTTTCCGACGCCCCTGGTCCAGCCTTCTCCCTCCCTATAACGGTAACTTGGGCATATCCCATCCTGGACTCTCCTTGCAAGTGCATTGGAGAAGGACCGTTGACTTACCTGAACGGTCTTCTCGATGCACTGCAAGGAGAGTCCAGACCCGCCCGGCTTTGGGACCAGGGTCTTAGTTACTTAGTTCATGTTGGAGTTTTTCCTTCTCTCCAGTTTTTGTGGTTCAATAAATGTTTGTTGGTTCATTCTGCTCCTTCGTATTATTTAGACTGGAGGGCCAAGAGGGGCGGTGCCTGACTAATATCTAAATATTTAAATTAAACTCAGTCCCAGCCAATCAGGCTGAGAATAACCCATCCTGGACTCTCCTTGCAGTGCATCGAGAAGACCGTTCAGGTAAGTCAACAGTCCTTTTAACAGAGCGGGGATGTGTGATAAAGCCAAAGAAAAATACACAGACTTAGTTATGCTTAATAAGTACTATTTACATATAGACAAAAGATAGAAACAATTCATAATAAGCACTAAGCAAATGCAATAAAATACGCACAAAGCAAAATAAACTCCCCTCTCCAGGCAAAGTAAAGTAAGAATGACTGAGCAGAACTGAGTGTTACAGCGTCATTTGAGGAAAGGAGTACTGGCACCCTCTTATGACGAACCAGCATATTTAACATTTAAAGTGATAGTACAAGTTTACAGTGGCAAACCCTAGCAAACATGTCCCCTGTACTAACAAATGTCATAAGAAGGACTATGAGGTAAATACCAAAGTTATGTTTTATAACAATTTGAGTTGGCCAGAGTTTTAGCCTTTGCTCTCTTAATTTTGAATAAAAATAGCATTAGTTTAAAAAAAATATTTGTTGAACAATCATTTGGCAAATAAAATATTTCATAGAATTATACAAGAGTAATACAATTTGTATCTCAAGGTGTTACAGCTCATCTACTGTATATAGCATGGCTATTGTTATACAAGCAGCCCTTGTTTGACCACTGCCATTTATATCTACATTGCTGATAGAAAAATAACAGGTCTGTTAAGCAAAGGAACAAATAAAAAGTAGAATCATGGTTCCATTCAGTCACCACTTGCTTAATGACCAATTTGACAGTCCCAATTACGATCACTGAACAAGAACTGCGTGTACATATCATAATGAAGAATGGCTTATAGGAACTAAAGTAGGCATTCATTATTGTTCTGTTTTTTAAATATGCTGTGAGCCACCCCGAGCCCTCGGGGAGGAGCGGCATACAAATCCAATTAAATAAATAAATAAATAAATAAATAAATAAATAAATAAATAAACAAACAAACAAACAAACAAGCATGCATGCATACATACATACATACATACATACATACATATATATATATATATCATGGAATTAGTAGTAATGTTGCATCAGGTTTCAGATACCCTCTTGTCTTATTTGAGATATGGGATTAATTATATCACATGATCTTGTTAAGCATTATTTAACTTAGGCCGCTGTTGTGTCAGTATTACCTCAGATTTTGCACTGTGCACCTCATCAAAGTGATGAAGAAAACTGTGAAACCTGGCATAGAATATAAAATATAATGAAAATTTGAATAAAATAAATAGCACAACACTATAAAGATAATGAAATAATATACTTTCACTGTTTACTTCAGGAACTAGATCCTTTAAATGGGTTAGCACGTGAGGTAAAAGGTAAAAAAGGTCAAGCCAAATATTATTGAAACAAGTTCCCAAGATTCTTTGCACAGCAGTTTGTGGCAATGGATGTGGTGGATAGGGTACATAGAATATAGCCAAACAGATTTCCATTATCTTCCTTTCACACACAATGTATATGTAGACATCTAAACGCAGACAAACCCAAATAATATTCGGACGTCAATAGCTATGAAAGGTGGATCAACATAAATGTTGAATGAATAAAAATTGATTCCCTTTCAACTATGGTGCTGGAGAAATTTGTTGAGAATAATTTGGATTGTAAGAACACCCAATTCAGACCTAGATGAAGTGAAACCAAATTGTTCATTGGAAGCCCTAATTATGGGAGCAAAACAGGAGTAATGTTAGGTGAAATTGAAGGCAATACAAAAGAACCCCCCCCCAAACTTTCAAGAATGTGAAAAAACTGTTGAAGACAATGGTTCTGAAAAAAATAATGCCCATTGTGTCACAAAGAGTGTGTAGTGATTGAACAGATGAATAAACTATAGCTTGGGTGTGCAATTGGATTGAAAAAATTAAAAGACATTAGAGTAGTTAAAGTTTTTCAGGCTTAATTAAACAATTAGAAACTATCTCTTTAGAATGCCTGGAAAATTGGCAAGAAAGAAAGTTTATTTTTTTAAAAAACCTGTGACTTAGAGAGTAAGAAAGAAAATCTGAAAAAAGATTTTGACATGATAAATGATGCCTAAAGAATCAATCTTGTGGCAAGAGAAAAATTGCTATGATAAGAGTTGAAAATGAAGAAAATGATTTGCCTGTTGTAAAAAAACAAAGACTTTTAGAGAAGAATTTGAAGGGATTTCCATATTTATTGCAACCGTATATTAATAAAAGGGAGTTTCAAAACTATATAAAATTATTTTAGATGAATATTGATTTATAACCAAATAGTACTGGTACTGTCTGTAACAATAGTCCTCAGAGAAGAGTGGCATACAAATCTAATTAATAATAATAACAATAATCTTTATTTCCTTAGTGATAGATGATATTCAATGTTTTATTATTATATTATGGTCTTAATTTTTCTATAAACACAATTTATTTTTTGCTTACACACATTAACTCATTTTTTTCATGTTAGATCATATTGATTATTCCATTCAAAGTCAAGCAAATCTTTTGATTTCACACACACACAAAAGAATCCACAGTATAGTTGGTCCCATTGTCTCACTTGATATATATATCCACCCACTCACACTCACAGGTAGGAATATATATATGTGTGTATTATATCTAATCAACTAAGTCAACTTAATTATATATAATCAAGTGAGTCAACTTAATTGTGTAGTTTAATTATGTAAATTAATTAAAATGCAATTTAATTATGATAAGTTTTATATATTCTAGCACAAAATATGTTTATTTTTTAATTTGAAAGGATGAATCCTAGTACATTAACTGGAATACTGTTTGCAGCACTGCAGTGAAACAGAATAAAAAAAATGTGATAAAATGGATTTAAGAATTTGGATGTTTTCAGTTTTTGAAACTGCTAACTGCGGAGGTCTTCTCTTTTTGTTTTAAAGCATTTCACTTTCCAACTTACAAAGTCAAGTTAATCTTTGCCTTTTGCCCTTCTGCTTGGGAGCCTGCTTTCCTGCAGTTTGAAAATGATATGCCTTGACTAAAAATAATAACAATAATAAAGTGTTTCTGTCTATGGGAAAATAAATAGCTAGTTTGAGAAATTGCCATCAACAAAACGTATTGAACTACATTTATTTGCTTCCCTTTGTGCAAAAAAGTATTGAATCACTTGCATTTCTTTTTCTTGTCCATCATCAAACTGTTTCCTTGGGGAATATTTTGCCATCTTTGTTTTTAAATGAAAGTAACTAGTTTAATTCTATAGAATCAAAAAGAATTACATGTTCCAGAATAAGAAAGAAGTTTCATTCTACAGTCAGATAAAGCAAAACTGTCACCATTTTTAGAATCCACTCACTTATTAACCTGCTGTCAACTTAGTACTTGAGTATGACTGTCAGAACGCCTGCAGTCATAATATGGGTAATTTTTAAATTAATACATGGATTATCAATAAATTCTCCAAAGCATCAATGCTTCATGGACCTCAATGGCATTTGAAAACCTATTGGAGAGATTTGCTATCCTTCATTAATTCTATTATTCATTATTATTCACATTTTTTAAAAAAAGAAAGAAATGTATAGAAAACATTGTGGAATATATCTAAATTTTTATTTATTTATTTGTTAGATTTGTATGCCGCCCCTCTCCGTAGACTCGGGGCGGCTCACAGCATACAGTGAAACAATTCATAACAAATCTAATAAATTTAAAAAACTTTTAAAAAACCCATTATTAAAACAGACATACACACAAACATACCATACATAAATTGTATAGGCCCGTGTGTGTGTGTGCCTCAATTCCCCCATATCTGATGGCAGAGGTGGGTTTTAAGGAGTTTATGAAAGGCAAGGAGGGTGGGGGCAGTTCTAATCTCCGGAGGGAGCTGGTTCCAGAGAGTCGGGGCTGCCACAGAGAAGGCTCTTCCCCTGGGACCTGCCAGACGACATTGTTTAGTCGACCGGACACAGAGAAGGCCAACTCTGTGGGACCTAATAAATAAATAATAAATAAATAAATATATCTAGATAGTCTCTCTCTGCTGATGGCCCAACATACAAAAAAATTTCAGAAGATATTTGCAGTGAGGTGCAGCGTATTACCTTGCTTCTGTTTATTTATTTTTAGTTGACATAAGCAATGCCTTGCCTTTCAAACAGTGGTGGGTTCCCGCTGGTTCAGACCAGTTCTATAGAACTGGCTGTGGGAATTTCCCTCACTTGCCAAACCAGTAGCGACCCAGACCTGCCATGCCCCCAAATCCACTCTCTACAATCGGCTTTCTAGAACTCTAAAATCAAGCAGATTTTAGTTGATTAGCTTTAGGTGTCCGGTCAAAGCTGTTGCTTCGTGTGTGTTTATTTCAGGGGTGGATTCTGGTTTTCTTTACTGCTGTTTCGCTCAGGGAGGCGCTGCATGGGCTTGTGCGCAGTACTAAAACAAAGCTTCTGTACATGCACAAAAGCAAAAAACAAGATGATGCCACCCATGGTTCCACTGAGAGAACCAGCTCGGGGGCGTGGCAGGCCTGGGTCCAGCAACCCAGGCTGCTAAGTTACTACTGGTTCTATAGAACCAGTCCACACTTCTCTCAGTGGAGCCATGGGTGGCATCATCTTGTTTTTTGCTTTTGTGCATGTACAGAAGCTTTGTTTTAGTACTGCACACAAGCCCATGCAGCGCCTCCCTGAGCGAACCAGCAGTAAACCGGAATCCACCCCTGAAGGATACTATAAAATCTCAATTCCCACCCCACTCCAGGGGAAGGATACTGTAAAATCCCCATTTCCTCCTGATCAGCTGAACTCAGAAGGCAAAGAATAGATCGGGGCGGGACCAGTCAGAGGTGGTATTTACCAGTTCTCCGAACTACCCAAAATTTCCACTACTCGTTCTCCAGAACTGATCAGAACCTGCTAAATACCATCTCTGCAGATAATGCATTCAAGATTCTTTTGGACTTTCTTTCTGGTGTTTGTTGATTAACATCTTTGTGTTAGTATTTAACATTAGGTGGAGTTGCCTCCCAAACTAGGTTATGTAACTAGTACAACTTATAAAAATCTAATAGAAATATACACCGTAGGGGGAAAAAAACCACCAGCTTTCAGATAGCAAAATTTATGGTGATACTTCTTCAGCAGTGATGATATTCAGGGATAATCTGGAATAAATATTTTCAATTTGTAATGTTCACCTAAGTGCAGATACAGAATTTGTTTCTTCCAAGGAAGACATATATTATAGACAATTTATTCAGAAGGTCTCTTTCAATCTTTTCCTCTGTAATTGATGCTTTCATCCTTTTCTTCCTTGAACCCTCAAGAATGACCAAAAGTGCTTTGACGCTGACATTTATTTCCCCTTTTTAATTTCTGCAACTCAAGCAGTTTCCAGCTGATTCCTTTCATAGTGAGCAGAAGGGGAAACTAACCAAATTGCCAGTTTAAATTTAAACTTAAATTTAAAGTTAAATTGGTTCTCTATAGGTTACACAGGGATAATTTCCAACCTATTAATTTAGTAACATTTATCTTACAAGATCTGAAACTCAGGAATCCAGGAGAAAAATAAGAAAAAACCCCCTTTTTAATGTGAAAATGGATCCACAGAATCTTAAAATAAACACATATACACAAATCTTATTTCAGCTGGATAAGATGAGCCAATAATAACTCTCCTCACTAGATCAATCCATAGTAAATAGAAGTGCAAAAGTGTTTTTAGTTCAAAATCATTCCAGGGAAGGGAACCCAGCATTAATTCTTTAAGACCTTGACGTATTTTGTAATGTAATGGGCAAAGTAATTTGCCTCCACAATTTTGAGACCAGGTGAAAGCTATTGCTTTGTTTTCTGTTTGTCCTTTGGAGGATGGCTTAGCAGTATTTGTAGCTGCTGTCTAGTGCCTCCAGCAGTTATGTTGCATGATATTTCTATACATTCATCGTGTATTTTTAAATATTTTATGGTCTGGTTTGTGAGTTTTTCCTGATACGAGCCATCCAATGCCTCCATTGGGATGGCATGCAATACATAATAAAATAAATAAAATAAAATAAATAAAATAAATTATATTAAGATTTAAAAATTATACAATTGGGATATTTATAACTTCTACATAGGTAGCTGTATTAACTGTAAATTAGAAATTAGAAATACTAACATGAAAGCTCTTTCAGCAAGTTCAATTTGATTAGCTTATGCATACATATTTCAATGAATAAATGAATGAATGAATGGATAAGTTGGAGAAAAGGAGGCTAAATCATAAGAAGAATGGTTGCGGGAATTGGGTATGTCTAGTTTAATGTAAAGGAGGACTAGGATGACATGTTTGGGGGGGGGCATAGTTCCCTCTAAGCTGAGCAGTGAGCAATCACTCACTTAAAAATCATCATCAACTCAGAGTTTTCCAAACCTGCCCAGAAGCCGAGAGGGAAAGAGTGAGAGGGAAGGAGAGAGAGAGGAAGAGAGAGAAACAGATAGAAAAAAGAGAGGAAGGAAAAGAGAAAGAAAAAGAATGGGAGTAAGGAAGAGAGAAAGAAAATCAAAATCTAGTTTGAAACTAGCTCAACTATTTTAGTGACATTTTGATATTGATAGAGTTGCCCTATTATGAGCTCACTGTTATAGACACATAGTACAGTATTTTATTTTGAAATTCTCTGAGGCAAAACAGGGTGGGTTTTTTATTTATTTGTTTGTTTGTTTGTTTATTTATTTAATATTTCTGTGCCGCCCAGTCCCGAAGGGACTGCCGCTCAGACACTATACTTTTCCGCCCCCCCAAAAAAATTTAGAGGGAACACTGGGGAGGGGGGTGCCATAAAGAATAGGGTGTCAACCTATTCTCCAAAGCATCTGAAGGCAGGACAAGAAGCAATAGATGGAAACTCATCAAGGAGAGAACCAACCTAGAACAAAGGAGAAATTTTCTGACAGTGAGAACAATTACTCAGTAGAATGTCTTGCCTTCAGAAGTTATTGGTGCTCCATCACTGGAAGTCTTGAAGAAGTCATTTGTCTGAAGTGATATAGGGTAACCTGCTTGAGCAGGGAGGATGGACTAGGAGTACCATTATTATATGGACCCATTCTCTTGATTATATTGTAGTTACAACCTATGTTTATGATATGACTTTAATTAAAAGAAACCTTTATGTTAAAAAAAATAACTACACAAAGAACAATAGCTAAGAATAAGTGTGGCAAATATATAGAATATTTATTTATTTATTTATTGGATTTGTATGCTGCCCCTCTCCGCAGACTCGGGGCGGCTAAAAACAGCAATAAAACAATATATAACAAAATCCAATACTAAAAACAGTTAAAAACCCATTATATAAAAACCAATCATACATACAGACATACCATGCATAAAATTTTAAAGGCCTAGGGGGAAGTGTATCTCAGTTCTCCCATGCCTGGTGGCAGAGGTGGGTTTTAAGCAGCTTTCGAAAGGCAAGGAGGATGGGGGCAATTCTAATCTCTGGGGGGAGTTGGTTCCAGAGGGCCGGGGCCGCCACAGAGAAGGCTCTTCCTCTGGGTCCCGCCAAGCGACATTGTTTGGTTGACGGGACCCGGAGAAGACCCACTCTGTGGGACCTAACTGGTCGCTGGGATTCGTGCAGCAGAAGGTGGTCCCTGAGATAATCTGGTCCGGTGCCATGAAGGGCTTTATATGAATTTGATAATAGCAAGCCATAATGTAGTTATAAACCCTAATAACAAAGTTATGTGACACCAATTTTCTTGGCAAGATGTATGCGCCCAGTGGGCATAAAGCAACTCTCATCTTTACAGATAGATCAGATGCAGCGGTAAAATCTACTTCCCGTTCCCACTGGTTCGGAAGTGTGCACTTTGCGCAAGCACAATTGCACACACTTTTTCACCCTCTGCGCTTGTGCAGAAGTTTTCCACATGTGTTGAGGGTTAAAAACAAGAAAACGATGATGTCTGGGTGGATGGACAGAGCCTTGTGCTGCCTCCACTACTAGTTCACTGAACCACCTGCAGCCACTGCTACTGGTATGCCTGAACTGGGGCATACGGGTAGGATTTCAGCACTGTTCAGATACCAAATAAGTCTAAACCAATGCAGTAAAACTATTCTTATTAGAACACCTACAGCATGGTGAATTTATGGCATGGGTCCCACAGGAGGCACATGGAGCCATATCTGCTGGCAAGTGAGCTGTTGCCCTAGCTCAGCTCCAATGTGTGTATAAGCCAGCTGATTTTTGACTTGCACAGTGGCTCTGGTAGGGTGTTTTTGGCTTCTAGGGAGCCTCCAGGAGGATGTGGGGTGACATTTTTACCCTTCCCCAGCCTTTGGAGCCTGGGGAGAGTGAAGCACGAGCTGACTGGACCCACCAGAAGTTGTACAGAAGCTTTGTTTTAGTACTGCACACAAGCCCATGCAGTGCCTCCTCCTCCGTTTCCGGCCTCCAGAGGACCTCCATGGGGTGGGGGAAGCTGTTTTCGCCCTCCCCAGGAATATTGAATTATGGGTGTGGGAACTCGCACATGCACGATACCACACGTGCACGCTCTTTCGGCACCCGAGGGAAAAAAGGTTCGCCATCACTGACCTACAGTAACAAAATTTTGTTAATCTGATGTGCTTTCCTCCTCCTTCCCTTTATCTTGGTGTGTACTCAAAGTGTACTCAAAGTACACTGAAACATTTGAGAAGTATTTGGAAAGTAACTTCACTCTGATATATCATTTAATTTGGGGGCTACCTTTGAGGAAATTGCTCTCAAGAGACTATCATATCTTCATATTTTCCTAAGTTTAGCAGATCATCTTTTCTTCACAACTCTTTATTAGATGACAGAAGATCATAGAAATAGTGAACCGATATTTTTCCTTGCGAACCTTCTTATTAAGTCTGACAACACATTATGGTAGCTTAATGAGTTCCAAACAGATTATAAATGTTACAAATTGTTTCAGGCTTTACTTGAAATTCATCAGTTAACTCCAAAATATGAACAAGCAAATGTGTTGTAAACAAACAGATAAAAATAAAGCAATGTAGAACAAAGAAATTATAATAAACATGAAACCACAGCCTGAAGTACTTTGAAGACTGGTAGCATTACACCAATTGCAATTTTTTAGACTTCTGGTTCAAAGAGGTTTAACCTTTTATTAATATAAACAGAATATTGCAGAGATGTTGTTGATGACCTCTGAAACATTATAGATTTAGACACAGGGTAATTTAGGCAATAATTTTTTCCCATATGAGCGTACCTGCAGTTTGAGACATAATGGAAAGTCC
The DNA here is from genome assembly GCF_031021105.1 of Erythrolamprus reginae. Taxonomy (NCBI): domain Eukaryota; kingdom Metazoa; phylum Chordata; class Lepidosauria; order Squamata; family Dipsadidae; genus Erythrolamprus; species Erythrolamprus reginae. The sequence continues at coordinate 35,579,616 of NC_091952.1, forward strand.
CTTTTATATGGTACAGATATGATTGATGTGAAGAAGAAAGGGTCTTCTTAATTGTCCCAAAGGTGATTTTTCAAAAGGCAACTCAATTTTGTTTTTCTTTGAAGAATTGAAGAAGCTTCTTAGATGAAAAGCAAAACATCTTCAAGGCAAACAAAGTTCAGTTGCTTTTTTAAAAGTACCTTTGGGACAACCATAACCTGGATTACTAAGACTCCTCATAGACATTTAATCTTTATAATTGTTATACATAATAGTAGAATTCCCTGTGTGGGGAAACCAACTGAAGATTTGATTGGAGAACATAGTTTTTCAGCAATGAATATAAATCTCATTTATTGTAGCTTATTTAGACTGATGAAAATGTGTGTGTGAGAGAGAGAGGGAGTGAGGGAGGAAGAATGAGAATGAGAATGAATGATGGCGTTTGGTGATAATTCTGATCATTGCTAGTTGTCTTGAATGTTTATCTATCTATCTATCTATCTATCTATCTATCTATCTATCTATCTATCTATCTATCTATCTATCTATCTGATTTGTATGCCGCCCCTCTCCGTAGAGTCGGGGTGGTTCACAGCAATAATAAAAACAATGTACAATAACAAATCTAATATTTTAAAATATCTAAAAAAAACCTTATTTGAAAACAAGACATACACACAAACATACCATACATAAATTATATAGGCCTGGGGGAGATATCTCAATTCCCCCATGCCTGATGGCAGAGGTGAGTTTTAAGGAGTTTACGAAAGGCAAGGAGGGTGGGGGCAATCCTAATCTCCAGGGGAAGCTGGTTCCAGAGGGTTGGGGCCGCCACAGAGAAGGATCTTCCCCTGGGTCCCGCCAGACAACATTGTTTAGTCAACGGGACCCAGAGAAGGCCAACTCTGTGGGACCTAACTGGTTGCTGGGCTTCGTGCGGCAGAAGGCGGCCGTGGAGATATTCTGGTCCAATGCCATGAAGGGCTTTATAGGTCATAACCAACACTTTGTTACATCAATAACAGAATAGTATGACAAAAATAAATATATAAACAATGTGTGCATAGAATATAAGTTTACCAGTAGTTCAGCTTCTACTTCAGAGCGATACTGCCCAATTAGCATTGTGGGACATTTTTAAAAGATGGACATCTCATAGATTTTTAATACATTTTGACAGTTATTTGTAGCACAGATGAAGTTCCCAGTGAAGCTGCAGTTTCCCTTGACACCCCAGCAAAATTAAGAAGAAAATAACAACCAATTGTTATTCAAAATAGAGTATTTGTGTTTTTTTATTCTTTCACTTAAAAACTGAGATTACCCGACTGACACATTTGCATTTAATTGAATTAAAACAAGTTGGAATACAGACTATTTCATCAACAGCAGTTTTAATTTTGTTTCCTTTTGCTTTTGTATTCCAGTCCTATTGTTCAAATGGCTTGAATTTCCCATGTCATTGCTAGGAGAAATGTATACACTGTACCAGTGATGGCGAATCTTTTTTCCCTTGGGTGCCAAAAGAGGGTGGGCATGTGCTTTTGCGCATGTGCGAGTGCCCACATCCATAATTCAATGCCTGGGGAGGGTGAAAATAGCTTCCCCTGCCCCCTGGAGGCCGAAAATGGCCTGTTTCCCAACTTCTGGTGGGCCCAGTAGGCTCGTGGTTCATCCTCCCCAGGCTCCAAAGGCTTCCCTGGAGCTGAGGGAGGGTAAAAAAGCCCTCCCCCATCCCCCAGGAGGCTCTCTGGAAGCCAAAGATGCCCTTTGAAAGCCTCTGTGGTGAGTCAAAAATCAGTTGGCTGGCACACACATGCCCTGAGTCTCCGGAGAAGGGTGGCATACAAGTCTAATAAATAATAATAATAATAATAATAATAATAATAATAATAATAACAGCAACACAGCTGAGCTAGGGCAACAGCTTGTGGCATCCGTGCCATAGGTTCGCCATCTTTGCACTATACAAATGTATCACTTTTAAACAGCAAAAAGTATTAGGTTAATTTCTGATAGCCAGCATTCAATTAAAATTTACTTATTAGTTTTGGTTTCTTCTTGTCTTTACTTTAAAAAAATTGATGTAACACTTTTTTGGCATTCTAATTATATAATTAATATTTGCATATTTTCATTTTTTTGTTTTTATCATCTTTATTATTATTTTTATTAACTAAAGATTTCAAACACACATAATACTTCTTTCAACAACTCTGTGAAGTGGATTTGCTCAGAATAGTCTTAAACTGGGAAATATAGGATATATCCTAGGAAAATATGGGCCATGGAAGTAAATAATCCATACTCTTATTTTTATTAAAACAGGATGAGATAATTAAATGAGATAATTAAATCCTCAACATTTTATTCTTGCACTGTTTTAAATGGACTGATTAGAAGAACAAGTAATAAATTACTAGCTGAAAATGTTTAGTGATAGTTTTGACACACCAGATCAGATGTTAATATATAGATTTGGGGTACTTATGGTAATATGTATAAGTCTTATGGATGATCTAGTGGTGAAGACATTTGCCTTCCAATTGGAAGATTGAGAGTTCAACCCTAGATAGCAGTAGATGTTTCTCTCTTGGGGTTGGAGAAGAGGAACAAATATCTGCTGTGAACTTCACATGGTGTCAGGAAGGGCATCTGATCAGTAAATTCTCAATTCCATCCAGTTGCCCTGATTTTACCCAAATGAAGGGATTACAACATCGTAAAATGGGAGTTTATAGATATTATGAAATTATGAAATTTGTGTCAATGGTTGAGTCTCACAGAGTTCTTTCCCCCACCAGGTGTTTATAGTTAAATTAGTCTGCTCACTTTTTCTCAACCATTGGTTTTGTGACAAGGCACGAATTGTAGAACGTACCTGATTCTCATTTGTTTTTTCAGCAGATTGGATTTAATGAGGCTCTCACGGGCTGCAGTTCAAACAATAGCAATTTCTTTTTTTAAATGGATATCATCAACATAATTATTGCATAGATTTATTGCCATAATTAAATCATTCTATATTGGGAAAATAATTGCAGTAATAAAATTGCTTTGATTTCATTTTTCCCCAAAGGTATGGTGTACTGCCTTCCTTCCTTCCTTCCTTCCTTCCTTCCTTCCTTCCTTCCTTCCTTCCTTCCTTCCTTCCCTCCCTCCCTCCCTCCCTCCCTCCCTCCCTCCTCATAGCAATACATAATTAATCATAGTACATTTGGCTGTTGAAGTTAAATGTGACAACGAAGTATTGAGAATATGTTGCTATTTGAATTTATGTATTTAACCTTTAATCTTAGACTGTATACAGTTGACTTCACCCCATTCCTAAAAGGTCTGTAAGGGGTATGCATCCCTGTCTTACTGTCCTATTGTCCAAATTTAGCTGTACCTACTTTGCTTTTGTTTATGTTTATACAAACACTTGCTATCTTGTACATGTTTTGACAAACAAACAAAGAAAACTAAATAAATAAAACATAACATTTGATCCAACATTTCTTTTATGAAAGAATCTTTATTGCTCTCCCACATTTTAGAGATAGAGCTATAAGTAGTGTTTTGTACATAGAGAAGGAAAACTAAATTAGAATTTTAAGTACTCAGTGTTATTTAATTTTAATTCTCAGCTTGCTAATTCTTTTAGACATTATTAGTACAGCTGAATCTTGCTCCCAGTTTTGAAAACATTTTGATCCCTATTGATTTTCTGCTTCAATTTAAGAACATGGAAAAAATATAGTTGAAAATTAATGGGTGGTGGAGGCTGAGGCAGAAATAGAATTTTTGTATTTTATTATATACATGAGGTACCTGGAATCAGCTCCCCCCGGAGATTCGCACTGCCCCCACCCTCCTTGCCTTTTGAAAGAGTTTAAAAACTCATCTTTGTCTCCAGGCCTGGGGTTTCTAGATCTTCACCCTGACCGACAAATGTTTTTAGTATGATTTTATTGAATGAATGTCTATGAAAGTTTTTAAAGTTAGAATTTTTAAAGATTATTTTTATGTATATTAATTCGATTAATTGTACTATTGTGTCTTTGTATATGCTGTGAGCTGCCCCGAGTCTTCGGAGAGGGGTGGCATACAAATCCAATGAATGAATGAATGTAGGATTCTTACTTCTTTAAAATAAATAAACAGTATGATACAGTATATATCTTTCTGATTGACTTAAAGGATAGAGTACAAAAGAATCTAGTTTGCAGATGACACAAAGCTAGAGGGCTTGGCTAATATATTAAAAGCTAAAATCAGAATTTGGAATAATCCAACAAGCCAGTAGGATGATGTTTAATTGTGACAAGCATAAAACCCAGCATCTCAGAAAGAAAAATCAAAGGAATAGAATGGAATAGAATAGAATAGAATAGAATTTATTGACCAAGTGTGATTGGACACACAAGGAATTTGTCTTGGTACATATGCTCTCAGCATACATAAAAGAAAAAGATACATTTGTCAAGAATCATCTGGTAAAACACTTAATGATTGTCATAGGAGTCAATATTATTAAAAATCTAGGATACAAGCAACAAGTTACAGTCATACAGTCCTAAGTGGGAAGAAAAGGATGATAGGAATGATGAGAAAAACTAGTAGAATAGAAGTAGAATCTATTTTGGGGATCATGAAAATATTTTTAGCTATGAGGAGGAATGGTGGAAATGTATATCACTAGGAAAAATTGAATTGCTATAAAAAATTACATAAAAGCATTGTGTTTGTCTCTCCACATGTTCTAATCACTTTTGAATTGAACCTTTTGCGATCCTAATTTATTGAGTTACCACTTTTATTCTTTCTCACCCAACAGAATCTTGGAAAAGGGGCTTGGGAATCTTTCCATCTGCTTGTCTGTCACCAGAATACATTCTTTAAAAATGAACAGAAGGAAAATAAAGTCGATGTGGCAGTTAAAAATCAGCCACTGAAACTAAATGGGAGCAGAATGGAACTATTATTAAGGGTTTTGGGGGAAAAAATTCCATAAATCATGATCTGCATACTTTCCTTGCATGGACAACCCTCTCAGTTTGAGTTACTACTTAAATGTAGAGTCCACTAAAATTTGTGGTTTAATTTTCCTTGATGAATCCAATAAATTGCACTGCAGTTTCTGTTTCATCTGCCATATCAGTTAAGTAATGTGTACATGTGTGTAAAGTGTACACAGCTTTAGAATATTGCCCAGAAAATTGCTATTAATACATAACTCAGTTGGAGGATATTGTTAACATTTTTTATCTATGTATATTTGAATCAATTATAAAATTGATTCAAAACCCAACCTAGAGATTAAAAATAAATAAAATGTGGTATAGCAATAATATATGGTAAGAAGACACTGTTTTACATCTAAATGTCTTAATAAATTTGGATATTCTTCATGGTAAAGGTAAATTAACAATTGTTAGGCTAATTAAAATAAGCCGTAATTTAAACCTACAAGACTAGATACTGCCATAAAATGTTCAGTTAAATTTAATTTAATCTAGTATTCTTAAGGGGAACCTTAACATGAGATAGCTATGCTTATATGATGTGTGTTATCCGTTGCTCTATTTTTAGAAGTTTAAAATCCAATGGTGATAGATCACACTTCAGGTTATATGCATTTGCAAAAAAAAATCTCTTGTAGTTTGACATTTCCCAACATAACTAAATTGGAAGTAAAAGGTATGTGAACTTTTCATCTTCTTGTAATTCCTAATAATCCACCAACTTGTATTTGAAACTGCAGTGTTACAACATGCATTTCTGTACTTGAACGAAGCACTTATAATTGGATTCTCACTACATATTCTTGTTATTAAACTTTTGTCATTAAATCACACTTTTGAAAAGGTGTTTCGGTTTTTGCCAGCTTAACATAGACATGCATATGAAGTTACATATGGAAGAAAATTATTTGGTGTACCATAGAATAGAATCCTTTTATTGCTGAATTCCATTTCCCAATTAAATAAAGACTGAAGGCAAGGCTTTAAAGTACAAAGTACTTGGTAATATACACAGTTTCCCCTTATTACTGTAGATGGTTTCACTTGTTAAAATATTATACTGAATATTTAGCATGGAGATTTTCAGAAGCAAATATGCAATTTCTTTTGTCAAAGATTTCATTTTTGAAATCCAAAACCAATGGTTGATTTGGATGTTATATTTAATAATTTGGTGTACTTTATGTTTCTGCAAGTCTGGAAGCTGTACAGATCTAATTGCCCATGTTTCCTTATTTGAAGGCAACTGAGCATCATAGTTTTGATTTTAATGGATTGCTATTATATTTAGTGTTGATTGTGCTAATGATGTTTCTTTATTGAATTGTCTTGTTGCTTACTGTATCAACTATTGTATTGTTTTGTAAGACTGAACTATTAACAAGTGATTGACCATACCTCTAGAAAGCACATCTGTTTACAATGCACAAGCTGTTGAACTTCTGATCAACAGGATATCTTCAGGCATCTTTTTCACTGAATTTTTATTAAGGACGTGCATTTTATTTTTCTGAATCCAAATTCTATGGAAGAGTCTGGATGATTTTGAAGAGTGTGGAGGGGACTTAAAACTTAGAACACATTTATTGTGCTCTATCACAAGAATGGAACAATATTTTTCAGATCAGGAATATATATTGTTCTGTGCAAGTATCTTTCTTTTAATAGACTAGAACAGAATTCTTTATTAGCCAAGTATGATTGGACACAGAAGGAATTTCTCTTGGTGCATATGCTCTCAGTGTACATAAAAGAAAATATAGATTTGTCAAGAATCATAAAGTACAACACTTAATGATTGTCATACGTGTCAAATAAGCAATGAAGAAACAATCAATATTAATAAAAATCTTAGGATACAAACAACAAGTTACAGTCATACAGTTCTAAGTGGGAGGAAATAGGTGATAGGAATGATGAGAAAAAACTAGTACAAATAGAAGTGTAGACTTAGTAAAAGGTTTGACAGTGTTGAGGGAATTATTTGTTTAGTACAGTGATGGCATTCGGGAAAAAAACTGTTGTTGTGTCTAGTTGTCTTGGTGGGCAGTGCTGTGTATCGATGTTTTGAGGGTAGGAGTTGAAACAGTTTATGTCCAGGATGCCAGGGTTTCAGTAAATATGTTCACAGCCCTCTTTTAACAAATGCAATCTCTGGATGCATTGTCCTGTCAGGTTTAAATTACTCTTTTCCCTCTTATTTCATTTTGAGTACTCCTCCATGTTTTGTCTGATGAGCTCATTATAGGCTAACCGAGTAGTTCATTGGCAATTTTGCAGAGGAACACTTCCTTTTAAAATAGATAGTATACATAATTTTACAAATAAAGGAGAATACTCGGGTCCCAAGTTAATATTGCATGATCCAGTCTGTCGGTCACTGAAACCAGAGATTTTGTCTTCCAAACTTTTAGACTCCAGCATGAGTCTGAAGTTCCCTGATGTATTTAACCATTTTACTAGATTATAGAATGTTGTGATTCAGTCTGAGGCTCCTCAGGGAACAGCTGGAACTCTGCCGGCTCCATGCTCAGAGGGGGAGGACGAGGAACAGGAAGAGGAGGAGGACCAGGCAGACGGGGAAGAGGAATGTCAGGACGAGGAGGAGGGGGAACAGCCTGAGACCCCCGGGGGGGAGCTCTCCCCAGCGAGTAGCCTGGAGTCATTGGATGAGAACGCACAAGCCATCATAGATATGAGGCAGAGAAGGGCAGCACAAATAAGGGACAATTAGCCAGGTATTTCCATCCCTAATAGGCAACAGCTGGGTTTGGGTGTGGTTCTCCTCAGAAAGGTTGAAAAGGCAGGCCCGCCCTTCCTGTATTGTGGAGAGTTATCTTTTGGGAGTCCTGTGACCTTGCTTCGATCCTTGGCGTCTCTGATTCTGGCTTGTGGCCTCGAAGGCTGAAAACTTGGGGGAGGCGTGGGTTTTATTATCTACAGTGGTGTGTGTGCCAGCAAGAAGCCTGTTGTATTGTCTGGCCGTCATGACTCTTCTGTGAAGCTTCACAGCATTCCAGTTTGTAAGAACAGTTTTTGTTATCTGTGTTTGTTTTCAAAGATATAAAAGGACTTTGCTTTTTACCAGCGTGTCTGGATACTCTTTTTAGTTGGTGTTGGCGTCTGGGGGAACCCAGACAGAACATAGAATAAAATACAAAATACAAAAGCAGATAGGAAGATATCTTGGGGAGAGGGGAGAAGGAGAGATAGAAGGGAGGGGGGAAGGGCAGACTGAAAAAAGAAACATTGACTTCCGACTCTGTTGCAGTAAAATAAAACATTAACATCCAACCACAACTTTTTACTTTCCCATAAAATATAAACTAGATATTTCTATAAAAGTAAATCAATGAATTGATAAAACCCGAAATCAAAGTTTCTTTTTTTTTTTTGTACTTCAAGTACAAAGTTCAGTAGAGGTCTCCATAAGGCGTCAAAGGTACTTATATTCTTTCTTTTAATCAAAATGGTCAATTTAGCCATTTCTGCCAACTCAGTCAGCTTCTGTAGCCATTCATCCATGGCAAGAATCAAAATGTCTTTCCATTTTTGTGCATACAGTGGTCTTGCTGATGTCAACAGAGATAGAGAATTTTCCTAATTCATTTTTCCATTTCAATGTGAAAACTAGAAAGACAATTAAACATTAGAATTTATATTTTTAAAACAAACCTGAAAAAAATCAAAAAATGAATTTAAAACATTCTGTTAAGTATTAAACCTGCAACTTTCTATTTAAAAGGCAAGTACAATAATCATTCTGCTGCTATAGTATGAAAGCAGTTCTATTAGACTATTAAAAACCAAAGCTATTAGAAATAGAAAATAAAAGTTAATTTTTTTTATATTAAAGCTGGTTACTGCATTTGTATCTGTGTTTTGACGCCTTAGCTTTGCATATATAAGCTCTCCTTAATTTATATATGCAGTATGTATGCATAAATATACATATCAGTAAGATCCACCACCAATGAAACAACAACAACAACAAAAACAACAACAACAACTGGTAATTGCTTTCCTAGAAGAGGAAATTGGGAATTGTTAACAGCAAGGGAAATTTCCAAAAGGAGGCTGTAATAATTTGCTGTTCAGATTGAGTACCTTGCTAAATCTGGTCAGGATGTTCTTGGGACTGCAGAAGGCATATGAACAGTGGTTTCTTGATTTGGATTTTGGATCTTTATGAAGAGGTTTCTCATGAACAACATCATTCTGCTGCAAGGTGTGTCACCAATATAATGGCAGCAAAGGGAAGAAGAGAAAACATATTAGTCCTCTACATGAAAGTCATTTGGCGGCAGGAAAACCTATTAAGTTCATGACTTTTGGAAGTTGACTAGGATTAGTCACCCTAATCATAGCCTGTTGAAGGGGGGAAAAATTATTGCATTAAAAAGAGGACCTTAATTCTACTATTCAATCTGCAATGTTGCTCTTCTTCATTGACAGTTTCATTCCAAGAATTTTCTGAGCTGTGTTTGCTAGTGTTGGATGAAGGTGGTGCCATGAATATTGCCTCTCTGGACTTCAGCAAAGCCTTTGATATGGTTCCACATAAAGATCTGATAGCTAAATTAGTGAGGATTGGACTTAATCCCTGGATAGTTCATTGGATTTGCAGCTGGATGAAGCATAGATATCAGAGGGTTGTTGTTAATAGCGAGTATTCTGAGCAGAGCCTGGTTACAAGCAGTGTGCCACAAGGGTCTGTTCTGGGTCCTATTCTTTTTAATATCTTTGTGAGTAACATAGGGGAAGGTTTGGTAGGGAAGGTTTGCCTATTTGCCGATGACTAAAGTATTCCTGGAGGTGTCTGTAATATGGCAAATGATTTAGCTTTACTAGATAAGTGGTCAAAGCAAGGGAAACTGCAGTTTAACATTTTCAAATGTAAAATAATGCACTCGGGCAAAAGGAATTCTCAATCTGACTATTGTATTGGCCGTTCTGTGCTAGCAAAAACTTCAGAAGAGTAGGATTTAGGCGTAGTGATTTCTGACAGTCTCAAAATGGGTGAACAGTGCAGTCAGGCAGTAGGGAAAGCAAATATAATGCTTGGCTGCATAACTAGAGATATAACAAGCAGGAAGAGGGAGATTGTGATCCCACTGTATAGAGCCCTGGTGAGACCACATTTGGAATACGTGTTCAGTTCTGGAGACCTCACCTACTTTATTTATGATCCGACATAAGAAAAACATATACCCCCTCCCTGGTACAGAGCTGGAAGGGTTCTGATCTGATAGCTCACACTGCTAGTTCTCTGCTTTACAAGGCAGAGTTCACCAGATCGAATCCCAGTAAAGGAAAGGGTGTGGCTAGCTGATGAGGCCAGAACAAGGCCGAAATGGGACCATCCTAGTCTCCCTTAATTTTAAAATTCCAGCTAAAAAAACATTTAACATATATATATATATATATAGTTCTGAGTTCGGGTTTTGCCCTGTGTAATGTTTTGCATGTCTATGCGACGTTTCGGTGAAATCACATTCACCATCATCAGGCTGGAGTTCCAATCTTTGTGTTTTTGCAAATGAATATTAGCAACTGACATTTCTTCTTAGCATGTAGTGTGGGGGTGGAGATTTGCTTTGAATGTAGCAAATAGATTGGGTGACTATGCTTCCGTGATCTGATTGGTTGGTGTAATCATGGTTATAGAAGGAATGGCATGAAGATTATGAAGTGTTTTGTTTAAGTCTGATTTCCAAATGTAAAATTCTAAAATCATAATAATTAAAGGATTGACATATTGATTATAATGAAGTGTTTATTTTGTTTAAGGCTGGTTTCCAAATCTCTGGCAGGCGCGAGGTATCATCCCTTTTATTTAAACAAAAGGACCTCTTTTCAATTTCAATAGCTTCTAGAGAGATTCTTTTATATAAATTCTCTGTTTTGTGGAGTAATTTAGTTTTTTCAAAGTCAATTTCGTGCCCTGTTTTTTTAATGTGCTGGACAAGGGAGGAGGTCTTCTCCTGTTTCTTGACTGCATTCATATGTTCTGCCATGCGCTGGCTCACTCTTCGGTTAGTTTGTCCAATGTATGTGGCTGCACATGTTTTGCAAGGGATTTCATAGATACCTTGGTATTCTAATTGGATTTTATCTTTGGGGCTCCTTAGGATATTAGATATTTTTTGGTTAGTGCAAAATGAGGTTTTGATGTTATGTTTTTGTAGAATTTTACTAATTTTATCCGTGGTGCCTTTGATGTAAGGAAGGATGGTGGTGCCATTGTCCTGTTCTTGATCTTGTTTTTTGGGGGGTGTCTCTTTATTGATTAGGTTTGTTATTGTTTTCTCTTTGAATCCATTAGAAATTAGTACATCTTTGAGTTTGTTCAATTCAGTTTTTAAGTGCTCATGGTCAGCTAAGCGTTTGGTTCTGGTGATGAGAGTTTTGGCCACTGAGGTGGCCAAAAGATGTACTAATTTCTAATGGATTCAAAGAGAAAACAATAACAAACCTAATCAATAAAGAGACACCCCCCAAAAAACAAGATCAAGAACAGGACAATGGCACCACCATCCTTCCTTACATCAAAGGCACCACGGATAAAATTAGTAAAATTCTACAAAAACATAACATCAAAACCTCATTTTGCACTAACCAAAAAATATCTAATATCCTAAGGAGCCCCAAAGATAAAATCCAATTAGAATACCAAGGTATCTATGAAATCCCTTGCAAAACATGTGCAGCCACATACATTGGACAAACTAACCGAAGAGTGAGCCAGCGCATGGCAGAACATATGAATGCAGTCAAGAAACAGGAGAAGACCTCCTCCCTTGTCCAGCACATTAAAAAAACAGGGCACGAAATTGACTTTGAAAAAACTAAATTACTCCACAAAACAGAGAATTTATATAAAAGAATCTCTCTAGAAGCTATTGAAATTGAAAAGAGGTCCTTTTGTTTAAATAAAAGGGATGATACCTCGCGCCTGCCAGAGATTTGGAAACCAGCCTTAAACAAAATAAACACTTCATTATAATCAATATGTCAATCCTTTAATTATTATGATTTTAGAATTTTACATTTGGAAATCAGACTTAAACAAAACACTTCATAATCTTCATGCCATTCCTTCTATAACCATGATTACACCAACCAATCAGATCACGGAAGCATAGTCACCCAATCTATTTGCTACATTCAAAGCAAATCTCCACCCCCACACTACATGCTAAGAAGAAATGTCAGTTGCTAATATTCATTTGCAAAAACACAAAGATTGGAACTCCAGCCTGATGATGGTGAATGTGATTTCACCGAAACGTCGCATAGACATGCAAAACATTACACAGGGCAAAACCCGAACTCAGAACAATCTACATACATATACCCGTGAAAATTTACGAAAACAAATATATATATATATATATATATATATATATATATATATATATATATATTGATATATTGATATATTGATATATTGATAAAATTGAACAGGTCCAAAGACAGGCTACAAAAATGGTGGAAGGTCTTAAGCATAAAACTTATCAGGAAAAAGTTAATGAACTCAATTTGTATAGTTTGGAGGATAGAAGGGAAAGGGGGGACATGATAGAAATATTTAAAAATGTTAAAGGGTTAAATAAGGTTCAGGAGGGAAGTGTTTTTAATAGGAAAACACAGAATAAGGGGGCACACGAACAAGGGGGCACAATCTGAGGTTAGTTGGGGGAAACATTAGAAGTAACGTGAGAAAATATTATTTTACTGAAAAAGTAGTAGATGCTTGGAACAAACTTCCAGCAGATGTGGTTGGTAAATCCACAGTAACTGAATTTAAACATGCCTGGGATGAATATATATCCATCCCAAGATAAAATACAGGAAATAGTATAAGGGCAGACTAAATGGACCATGAGGTCTTCTTCTGCCGTCAATCTTCTATGTTTCTATGTTTCATCTTGTGATGATCTTTTTAATCCTTATATTTCTACTTTCTATCCATTCCAGTGGGACATCCTTATATCTACTTTCCTCTCAGCATAAAAACCCTCTATACATTTGCCTAAAATTGGGGTAGAAGTTCTCCATAGAAGAATTGCTACTTTTCCCATTTTATATATCATTGTAATACAATAAAGCAGTAGTTGTTAAAAAATACTCAAAGAACAATAGCTTGAAAATCCTGACATGCTTCCCATTTATATGCATATCTGCAGATTTTATCTGTTTTCCTTATATTTTTCATTTTAACATATTTGTTTCTTCGTTATATTGAAAAAAGAAATGTAAATTGTCCCACAAATCATACTAGACAAGATCAATTTATTTTTAGACGCAAAATTAGACTGTGTCATGTCTGCACAGCATTATTGTATTGCTGTCATTAAGGTTTTGTTTTTTCGTCAACAAGCATCTGGAAATGGAGAAATGAATCTTTCCAATCTATATTCCATATGTCTTCAGTGAGAAGTTTGGCTCAGTCCTGTTTTCCTATGTATTAAAATGAGACTTAAGTAGGATACATTTTCTCAAAATAGATATTTTGAATGCATTTTCTCCAAAATATGTATTTTCATCTGCAAGTTTGCAGATTGTATAATTTTTTTTCTTTAGCTAAGAACTCGTACAATTAAGACAAAGCTGTTATTTTGGAATTAAATTTATTCTGATTCAGTTTTTTGTCACATGAAGCAGGAATTAGATTGGTTCACATAAAAATGGAAAGTGAATGATATTTTTCTTTTGTAATTGTTTCTGCTAGCATGTTGTTATTTGTTTGTTTTAGGATATCATTTTGACCCGATTTCCATTTATTTTCTGGTTTATAGCTGGCTAAGTGTGTGTGGCGGGGGAGGAAAATGGAAGAGAAATGTCCATAAAAATAATTGTTTTTAGGCATACATTGATGCTTATACTTTTAGTTGCATATTGGCTTTATTTTGCAAGTAAATCAATGTGCGTTACTCTTACCTGCAATCCTCATTGTTCCTCCACAAAGCTGAATTGGTACTTGTCTGTTTTTCTTCTGTTTTATTTCCTTTGGGGGGGGGGAGTTTATATAGATTGGAATATTTCAGATACTTAGTTTTATACTTTATCGGTCCTGCTAACAGAAAATTTAATTGCGACGCTGGGCGCATTGTGAATATTGAGGCCTTTTTATTCTATATGGTTAAGAGAAAAAATTATTTAATTGCCTGAACATTGAACTTGTATCATTTAACACTGAAATATGGCCAGGTCTAATCTGATGATTCTGACTTTATATTACCTGCAATTTGTCAGCAGCTGCTTTAGGCTGGGACAATTTTGAAGAAAAGTACAACAATCTCTTGTGATGGATGAGGTGCAAGCAGCCATTTTAAATCTTTTTTCTTGTAAGGTTAAAAGATTTTGTTGTAGAGAAAATTAGAATCATGTATTGGCAAGAGATGGGGAGCGCAAACAGCTAAAGTGATGGAAAGGAGCATGTTTCAGCCATAAGAAACTATGAACGATTGCTTCTTACTCTGGCTGTCAAAGATGTGCTTCCCAAAAAGTTATTGGATTGTTTATTGTTCCTATTTTTGCTTCCACTGCGGTACTGAGAGACTGTGTTGTTCCTATTATTAATTAGGGATTTTTTTCAAAAAGCTTTATTAATTTATTAAAAGCAAATATATATATTTATAAAACAACATAAAGAAAGGGATAAGGGAATTAATATTCTGGAGACCTCACCTACAAAAAGATATTGACAAAATTGAACGGGTCCAAAGACGGGTTACAAGAATGGTGGGAGGTTTAAGCATAAAACTTATCAGGAAAGACTTAATGAACTCAATCTGTATAGTCTGGAAGACAGAAGGAAAAGGGGGGACATGATTGAAACATTTAAATATGTTAAAGGGTTAAATAAGGTTCAGGAGGGAAGTGTTTTTAATAGGAACGTGAACACAAGAACAAGGGGACACAATCTGAAGTTAGTTGGGGGAATGATCAAAGGCAACATGAGAAAATATTATTTTACTGAAAGAGTAGTAGATCCTTGGAACAAACTTCCAGCAGACGTGGTTGGTAAATACACAGTAACTGAATTTAAACATGCCTGGGATAAACATAAATCCATTGTAAGATAAAATACAGGAAATAGTATAAGGGCAGACTAGATGAACCATGAGGTCTTTTTCTGCCGTCAGTCTTCTATGTTTCTATGTTTCTAATAGGGAAAAATGTGAAAAGAAGAAAGGATATATTAAAAAGAATATATACCGTATGTGAAAAAAAATATCTAAAAAAGAAAGACTCCTGACTTTCCCCAAAACAGATACAAATCTATAATCAGGTACTCTTTTACTCTAACTCAAACTAATATCCAACCCTATGTTTAACAACATACACAATATTTCTACAATATTAAACAAATTAATCATTTAATCAACTTTAATTCAAAAATACTTATTCATCATTATCAAGCAAGATTATGAAAACAGCTGTTGTTAGTATTATAAAGTACAAATTTCTTTTTTCTGCCCGCTCCCATCTGTTTCCCTTGATTTTAACAGCCAAGAATAGAATAGTTGGGATCTTGATATGTATACAAATAGAATAATTGGGATTTTGATATGTGTACCAGATCAGATATTTGAAATGTAAGATATTGTGCTTATATTTGTAAATAGAAAAGTTGACTACAGAATAGAATGCTCTATGGATCTGGAAAAGGCGTCATCCAAATCAGTTGACTGCAGTCACTTATACAGGAAATGCAGTATAGATTTATAAATATAGACAAGCCATGGGTAGGTTCTAAATATTTTTACTATTGGTTCTGTGGGTATGGCTTATTTTGTGGGTGTGTCTTCATGGTCATGTGATGGTGGGGTGTGTCTTCATGGTCGTGACAGGGTGGATGTGTCTTCATGACCATGTAACCGGGTTGATGTAGCTTCCTGGTCATGTGACTTGATTGGCATGGCTTTATGGTCATGTGACTGGTCGGGTGTAGCTGGATGATCATGTGACTGGGTGGGTTACTTTGTCTCTTTCTTGCCTCTCTCTCTTTTCTTTCTTAATACCGTGTATGAGCCTTACTGATTGATATATATTATTCATATGCATCTTCATGTGATCTGCTACTTCTGCTATAAGAGGTATGCCAGCAAAGGATTTAGAAGTCATGGATATCTTAACAATTGAATGATGGAGGTAATAAAAATGATGCAGGAGGCACATCAAATCATTTGGGGGAGGGGGGTTGGTTACTTTAGGTCAGGGGTCAGCAACCTTAAAATCTCAAAGAGCTATTTGGTCCCTTTTTCCAAAGAAAACAAAACATCAAGAGCCACAAACCTGGCTGGGCATGGCCAGCCCAACATCACTCACAGGTTAGGGTAAGACTAGGGTAAGGCCTCTCCTCATCTCAAAGGCCTCAACTAGATACAATTTTCCTGTCTATTTATTTACTATTACTAAACATGCAAAATATACTATTTAATCTTATGTTCTTTCTTTCTTGTCTCCTTCTTTCCTCTTCTTTCTTTTTCTCTCTCTTTGTTCTCTCTCTATCTCTCTCTCCCTTGTTCTTTTTTCTTTGTCTGTCTGACTGTCCCCCTCTCTCCTCCCTCTTTCTTTCTTTCTTTCTTTCTTTCTTTCTTTCTTTCTTTCTTTCTTTCTCTTAATTCCCCGTATGAACCTTAGATTCCACTCACCACAAGTGGATGGCTTCAGATTTTAAAATACTTTTAAAAAAATACAATGCCCTGGTCAGTGTCTTCATTTTGACAAATTTATCCTTACCAGGAAAATTTAAGCATTTATGAGATTCAAGTTAATCCTATTTTTTTTAAATAGGAGATGAAGTGATAACACTGATAGAATAAATTTCTGCAGGTGAAAAGTTGTCAAATTCAAATTGTAATAATGGATAGACTTGACAAAGTATGGTGCTATATATCCCTATGTATATTTCACTGACATTTATTGAAAGGGACACCCATTTCCTCATTTGGTCTTATGGAAAGTAACCCAATGACTCAGCAGAAGGTGTTGCATTAGCAATAGCACTCAGACTTATATACTGCTTTACAGCCCTCTCTAAAAGAGTAAGCATATTGCCCCTGACAATTTGCATCCTCATTTTACCTATGAAGGATGGAAGACTGTGTCATCCTTGAGCCTGGTGATATTAGAACTGCCAAATTGAACTTCTATGTTCTAACATTTTCTAAGTGGAAGGTTTATACACAGTGAAGGACTACCAAAAATTTTACTACCATACTGTGAGCGTGGCTTATGCTGGATGCCCTGCATTTTCTTTCAACATCTTTCAGTGTAAATTGGATGTTCTGGGGTGGAGCTCCATTTTTCGCTACCCCACTGCGTTCCCCCCACATCCGGGCAGTAGCCCACCCCTTTTTGTACAGTATTTTATTGCAATTCTGATTATGGAAAAGCGAAATGTAAATTATTTTCATAAATAAGGGATGTCCTGTTATATTTCCAGCACACTTAAAGATGAAATATTTTGTGCTAGTTTCTCTAAAGATCTAATGCGAAGTCAGAAATTATATTAATCCCATCATTGGAAATAATGACTAGTATGTTTTAAATAATAATTTGATTAGTTTTTCTAGAAAAACATCTGGTAGTTCTAAGGAAAATTATTGAGATTTAGATCCTTATTAAGTATGAAGATTTGTAGGAAAGGAATGCTAAAAACATGATTAATGAATTGATTGATTGATTGATTGGATTTCTATGCTGCCCTTCTCTGAAGACTCGGGTCAGCTTGCAACATATAAAAATTTATTATCATTATATCAATTACTTATCTATCTTCAAATTCTGAATACACAAAGAGATAGTATCATCCTTCTTCCACTCACCGATGATTTGAAATGAATAATCAGCTCTTCCTTGTTGCAGGAATCCCCAAACTTGGCAACTTTAAGACCTATGGACTTCAACTCCCAGAATTCAACTCCCAGCTATGCTGGCTGGAGAATTTTGGCAGCTAAAATCCACAAGTCTTAAAGATACCAAGTTTCAAGACTTGTGTTACAGAGCTTCTAATAAAAAATAAAACCTTTTGTAATATCATTTCTCTTTTCCTCCCTTTTTCCTTCCCTCCCTCCCCCTCCCTCCCCCTCTTTCTTTCTCTTCCCTCCTTTTTCCCTTCCCATTTCTCCTTCTCTCTCTTTCTCTTCTTCCCTTTCTCTCTTCCCCTTCTCTTCCCTTCCTCTCTTTCCCTCCCTCCCTCTTTCTTTCTCCCTTCCATTCCTCTCTTTTTCACCCTCTCTGCCTGGCTTTTGAAAGTAGGGGGTGGGGAACAAGCTGTCTTCAGCTTGCTTTTCACACCCACACACCCACACACCCACACACACACACACACACACACACAGAGAGACACACACAGACACACACAGACACAAACAAACAAACACAGACAGACACACACACCACCCAAACCCATGCAGAGAAACGTACTGGGTGTTCCAAGCCTACCTGAACTCCAATGTTTTTTCCTGCATGGCTTTTGCAAGTGGGGTGGGGAACAAGCTGTCTGCAGGTCGTTTTTCACACCCATGCAGGTAAGAGGTAAGAGGTATGCAGATAAGAGGTATGCAGGTAAGAGGTATTCCAGTAAGAGATATGCAGGTAAGAGGATCCCGCCACTTATATACACATACACAGGCATACATATACACTATTTAGAAACCAATTTCAGACACTAGTTATAAAGTAAATTCACATGTGACCATTCAAACATATGTATCAGGTCCTACTCTGCTATATACCTATGACCTACTTTTCTAAGGATACCTACTAGCAGTTATTACTATCAGTGCCCATTAAGCAGTCTTCCAGCGCAACATAATTGATGTCCATATGATCAGATGTAAATTGGCCATTTATGATCTAAAAGCATTTATAGGCTATTAGTTTTATGAACAGAGGAAGACAGTGCAATATTCAAATCCCCTCGTTCTCCTATTTATTCTGATGACAAACAATTCTGAAAATATAATGGCTGACAAAACATAATGAGTTTCTCCACTCAACGAAATGAAATCATAATATTCTTCAAGCCATAATAAAAGCGTACTTTTTGGTTATAAGTCAGCCTTGCCTAAGATGGGTAGCTTCCATATGGTCTCTGCCTTATGTATCAGTGTTCCCCAATGATATAAATGCTGGGCAGGAAATTGTTTGATGTGAAGTGTGCATTTCTAGGGCATCAGGTTGAGAAAAACTAATGCTGTCTTTAGTAAATATGATTTAATTGGAGGCATTTGATAAAACACAAATAAGGTTTCATAAATCTTTATAGATCATTAATGGTTCAGTAAGAAATATACCAACTTGTAGTTATAACAGAGATTTAGTGTCATTAAATATATCACGTCACCTCCCACTGGGGTTATTGCTAGATAACTTCCATATGTTAAAAAAAAAAAGGACGCCTGAATTTTGCATTTAATGATATGCCATTAAAAAAGAACTGTCTGCAATCAGTATTTCTATTGAACTTTAACAATGTACAAAGATATAGTTGACATTTATGGAGATTAGTGCTAGCTGGCTCTAAAGTATATTGCATGTTAGAGCTAATTAATCAGAGATTCTAGAAACTATTAGAGAGGGAGTCATTAGACCTTATCTTACAGGGTGAAAGTATGTGCATGTGTATGTATATTAGTCCTACTAATAGGGATGCAGTACATATCTTGCCCAACCATATAATTTACTCTGTAAAAATGCAGCTTGTAGTCAAAACAACCACGTTTTCATGCAATTACTATATAGAGAGTAAGGAAAGCTATTGGTTTTGATGTTTGTATTCATTCTATGAAAGAACATATGGTAAAGGGTATAGCCAGCTATCCAAGTTCCTTGCTGTGTTTCATAGCTAGGAAACAAGCGCAATGCTGACTTTTCCTAATTGACAGAATTGATACGCCTATGTCAAACTGCACAATTGCTCTATCTCATTGATCTTTTAAATAGTAAGTTGTATGGATGGTAGAACTGAGCTCTAGCACTCTAGTTTACTGTGAAGCTAATGGCTTAATTATTCTACATTTGTACCATTTATATTTTTCAATGCAAGCCACAGATTATTTTAGAACTATATCAAATTGTATAAGGGCAACTTATATAATGATGGCTGGTTTCACCAAATGTATGTTCAAGGACGCATAATAATAACAAATGAATTGGTTAGTATTGCAAAAATAATATCACTACATGCAATGCAAAAATTTTAAAAAGGTACAATTTGAAAAAATGGGAACCAAAATACACACATTTTAAAAGAAAACACAAATTTGACAAATCAAACTTGATGAATTTGTCTGAACGAGTAAGGGAAAGAAATTTTAATTGATATTTTTACCTACCTCTGCTTTAATGTCTTTACTCTTTCACAATGTCTGGTAGAAATCTCAGAACAAGAGTAGAATAAGCTTATATGCAAAACTTGATATCATCTGGTAGTAAATTTATTCCTTAGCCAATAAGTGCGTTCCTGCTCAACACACTTGGACAGTATCTGGTTGAGCTCCAAAAGAAATACTCACCCATATGGCTGGGTACTTCTCTTTACAATTGTTATAATTCGTACATGCTTGAAAGGCAAATATAATAAAAATATAAAAATATAAAAAGAAGGTTTCTTTTTTTAAAAAATCACATCACCTTCTGACCAACAAGCAACACCCATGCAAACAGAGTTAATACCAAGCAGTAAACAATACCCCAACCTAGACTAAACAAGAAATTATCAAGAATACTCACACTGACAGGAAAGCCACTTGTATATAAGCAGAGAGTAAGCCCCACTGCCTTATAGTACTAATGATGTTACCTAGTTGGGTAATGAAATATCGGCAAGAAAGAAACAAAAAAGGTGCCAAGGACTCCACAAATATAATCTGTATTTTATTATACAGTAATACCTCATGATACGAACTTAATTGGTGCAAGGAGGAGGTTCATAAGACGAAAAGTTCGTAAGACGAAACATTGTTTCCCATAGGAAACAATGTAAAGTCAATTAATCCGTGCAACCAAAAAACCCCCGCAAAAAAACGGCTTGCCAGCACCCCCGAACCCCGAACCCGGGTTCGGGGGGGTGCTGGCAAGCCCCCCAGGCCGGCTGCGACCTTTTAAAACACCCGCGCCGCTTCGCAGCTGTCTCCTGATGCCGAACGCTAAAGCCGAACTTCCGCGTTCGGCTTCGCAAGACAGCTGCGAAGCGGTGCGGGTGTTTTAAAAGGTCGCAGCCGGCCTGGGGGGCTTCCCAGGAACCTCCCAAACCGAACCCGGGGTTCAGCCAAATTTTGCCTCTTCTTACGAACTTTGTTCGAGTTACGAACCGGCGTTCTGGAGGCTTCTGGGAAGCCCCGCCGCCCGGCTGCTACCTTTTAAAACAGCCGCGCGGCTTCCCAGCTGTCTCCGAGCGCAGGTTCGTAACTCGAAAAAAGTTCGTAAGAAGAGGCAAAATTTTGCTGAACCCCGGGTTCGTATCACGAGTTGTTCGTAAGACGAGGGGTTTGTATCTTGAGGTATCACTGTATAATAAAATAAAATTTATTAAATATATATCAATTTTCCAGTGAAATTATGTTCATATCAGCTAATAATAGTACAATGAAATACAGTTGGAATTAAACATAAACAATTAGAAAGAAAATATAAATATAAGTAAGTACATAAACAAGAAATTAATTAATACTTAACTTAGAAGATAAATCAGGTTAAATGTGAAATGCCTGTCGGAAAAATAGTTCTTTTCATTTGGCTGTGGAACAAAATGATAATAATAAACCACTGGCAGTGAATTCCAAAACTGGGAGCTGCTATTTGATGTTTTATCTCTTTTCCCATCAAAAATGTCTTTCATTATGGTGGTATTGAAATAGAAGCTTTTTGCAAGATCTTAAAGTGTGGGCAAATTAGTAGAGGAGAGTGTGATGGTTCATATCTTTTGGCTTCAAATCATATACAGTTTAATAGATCATAATGTAAACTTTAATTATTCATATTCTGGCTGGAAGTAGAACAGATAGCAGTAAAGGTACTATATTGCAATAATATAATCACATGCTCTTATAGTTGCCTCCAATAATAGAGTGGCGTGAAATTAAGTTTTTGGATAGTTCACACACAATATGTCATCCATTACATTAGTAATGTTTGCCTGGCATAATACTAACCATTTATATATATAATATGAAATATTGGACAAGAATAATAAAAATGGCTGGCTACAGTTTTTGGTGATTACAAGAATAGGATATTCCCAGACAATCCAGACTTTTTAAATTGAATATGAAAAAGCATCACTGAAAGGATGGGTATATTTGTATTACAAATGAATTTTACAAAATGTTCAGAAAAAATGGAAAAATTACAACTTCATAATATTAGATTCTTGAGTTGTTCTTTTCCTTAAATTTGTAATTTTAATTATATTTGATTACTCCTAGTTGTTTTCCAGTTGGAACTGGAAAGTTCTGAGTTGCCGAGTTCTATTTGATCAAACTCTTAAGTATCTTTTACGATTAAAAAAGAGAGAGAACCTGTTTTGGTCACTGTTCAAGTTTTGTTTTATGATTAGAACACTCAGGATAACACTGCTTGAAATGTCCAGGTTTTAATGTAAACGCAGAACAAAATTCTTGAATTGTCTTTCTTCCTTGAAACCTGGAACACTTGAAATGATAAATTCTAAAGTTTGCAATTGCTTCTTGGAAATCTATATATCAATATGATTAATATGTGGCATATCAATCTGTGTTAAGAAATAAGATATTTATTGAGGTAGAAAAAAAGAGAATCTACTAGGAAAGGGGTATCAAACTCAACTTCATTGAGGGCTACATCAGAGTTGTGTTTGACCTTGGGAGGCTGGGATTGGTGTGGCCAGGTTGGGTGTGACCAGATCAACATCACTTATGTCATGGATGCCTCTGGCGGCTCAAGCACTCTGCCAGTGAAGATGGATTTCTTGGCCTCCTGCAAACATCTGCCAGTGAAAATGGAATTCAGGAGGGCTGTGGATGGCTCCATTTTTACTAGCAGAGACACTGGTTCTTCGCTGTTCTAGGGTACCCCATGGGCCAAATCTAAGCACCCTAGGGGCCAAAGCTGGCCCCCGGGCCTTGAGTTTGATACCCCTGGACAGGAATTGTTTATGGAGAAAATGAAAGATATCACGTACGGTAGCCCTTCTTCTTTAATTACTGTATATACTCGAGTATAAGCCGAGTTTTTCAGCCCCAAAAATGGGCTGAAAAACCTGACCTCGGCTTATACTCGAGTCACCACAAGAGGGCGCCGAATCACCACAAGAGGGCGCCCCGCCAGCAAGCTAAACAGGGAGGACGGGGACGGCATGAACTCTCTCCAGCCAGAGAGAGAAGCAGATTTGTTACAGAGATCCACTTAGTACGGCTGCAGGGGAAGGAGGAGGAGGACAGCTCTTTCCTCCTCCTCCCCCGCGGCTGTGGGCTATTCTGGCTCTCCTCCGCCTCATTTCCCTGTTGCAGTCCCAAGTGGATCTCTTTAGCAAATCTGCTTCCCTGCACAACACATGGGGCAATAAAGGGAGACGGAGGAGAGAGCCAGCAAGCTAAAGGTGGGGGAGGGACGGGATGGCATGAACTCTCTCCAGGCTTTAGAAGCCTCCAGCCGGAGAGAGAAGCAGATTTGTTACAGAGATCCACTTGGTACGGCAGCAGGGGAAGGAGGAGAAGGAGGAGGAGGGCAGCTCTTTCCTTTCCTCCTCCTCCGCGGCTGTGGGCTATTCTGGCTCTCCACCTCCTCCTTTCCCTGTTGCCGTCCCAAGTGGATCTCTTTAGCAAATCTGCTTCCCTGCACAACACATGGGGCAATAAAGGGAGACGAGGAGGAGGGAGGATCAGGGGTGGGAGATCAAGCCAACCAGCCAGCAAGCTAAAGGGGGGGGGGACAGCATGAACTCTCTCCAGGCTTCTAAAAACTCAAGTTTAAAGAGCCCTGGGTTAGGGTTAGAAATGCAAGAGTCTTCAAATCTGGAAAAATTAGGGCTTCTGGACTTCAACTCCTACTCCTGAAGTAGCATGGCTGGTGCAGGAATTCTGGGAGTTGAAGTCCACTAGTCTTAAAACTGTCAAGTTTAAAGAGCCCTGGGTTAGGGTTAGAAATGCAAGTCTTCAAACCTGGAAAGATTAGGGCTTGTGGACTTCAACTCCTACTCCTGAAGTAGCATGGCTGGTGCAGGAATTCTGGGAGTTGAAGTCCACTAGTCTTAAAACTCAAGTTTAAAGACCCCTGGGTTAGGGTTAGAAATAGGTTTTAGCTTGGTTGCTGATTGAGCTACTTTTTTTACTTTTTAATTTATTGTTATTACCAGATTGCTTTCGTTTACCCTCTTTTAAATTTACAGAGCTAATTTTGGTTTTCTTTAAAATAAATATTCTAAAACATTTAATCTACTGATGTCTCAATTAATGTAATTTTATTGGTTTCCATTTTTATAAGTTACCAGTAGCCACTGCATTTTCTAACCTCGGCTTATACTCGGGTCAATAAGTTTTCCCAGGTTTTGTGGCAAAAACTGGTGCCTCGGCTTATACTCGGGTCGGCTTATACTCGAGTATATACGGTATATTAATTTGCAATGCAGTTCTAGAAGACAGAATTCTGCTGATGCTGTGAGTGAAGGGCTTCTCTCCATCATTTTTTGAATCCTATTAGTAAAAGGCATATAAACATGAAATACTTTGAGGTATTTTGGAGGTGGAAAAAGAAACTATTCTATACATAAAGTAGGACTCACTTAACAAAAACAAAAGTTAGAAATTGTTGAAAATGTAGCTTGGGCTGTAGGTTTTGGTAGAGGTCTGTTCTCTGAGATGATTAGCTCCCTGACATATATAACATCTTTAGTAGGGTTTGGGGGTAAAATATCTTATTCATTTATTTATTATTTATATATTATTGGGTGGTTGTTTAGTCTTGTGACTGTTGGATCACAAAACTAATTGAATTTCAAGGCTGATTAACACAAACTGGTTTGATAAACCCATTGCAAGAACACCAGGCTTCAATAAACTTGTGTGCCTAATGGGGTTTGGCAAGGCTGATATGACTGAAAATCCTGCACTTTTAATTTCTGTTATTAAGGAATCATTATGTGTCATTATGTGAGGAAGTTATGTGGTTGCCATGTGTGGTCTTCTGCTGTACCTCAATAACTTTGCTTGATCATAGGGTGCTGTAAATGTGCATGGTGTCTCAAGTGGTTGAAACACTGGGCAGGAGGTTAGCGAGCCTGAGTTTGAGATGAGGAGTGGGATGGGGTAGAGCAGTTGTCCTCCAGCTCCAGCTTCTGTCAGTTACCGGCTAACTCAGAAGTGCCTTGGTGTTTTTGACTCAAGTACAAAAATAAGGATGCAGTGATGTAATTATGAGCCAGACA
>NC_091952.1:37405225-37602725 GCF_031021105.1 Erythrolamprus reginae
AATCCAGGGACACTAATGTTTCATTCTGTCCTCCAGTATCCTTTCCAGCTAAGCAAAAGACACTTGGCATATGATAATGCTATTAAGAATGTATGCTGAAATTGGACCTTTTTATTTTAGGGAAAATTGAAGAATGGATTTGCTCTTTTAAAACAATCAGTGTAATTGCTCAGATGCTCAAGGCAAGAGACAGTAAAATACTACTGAAGTACTTTAACAAATGTGTGATTGTTGTTAGGTGTAACATTCAATCAAATGCATTGTTATTAGCCCTATATCAATATAACCTGAAAATGTATAAGGTTATGCTTTGAAATGACTGAAGATGCAAAAGTGCACAGTTGTTAAGTTTGTTGACTCTAAAGCATGAAGGAGAAAATGGTGAGTATAAGAAAAATGAAAATAAAGCTTTATACTAATCTGTTTTTAGTTAACTAAATTGAGAGGCTCCTTAGAGATCAAACAACCTAATGAGGATAAAACAATTGCATATCGAAGATGCATTTTGCAGGCAGAATGTTCCAGGTTCAGAATGGAAAAAAAATCTTACTTTAGCTATTGGAGAGTTGCTGATTAGATATTTGTCTGGGTCCATGTGCTATTAAGGATCTATGTTGCAAAGAGGCTTAACCAAAACCAAACAAGTCAGACTATGGCTTAGGATAATATGTAAACTTAACATACAGCAGGTTTCTATGGTCCTGTCTATATTTGGAATTAAACAATGCCCTTTAATTTGTTGCTTTCTAGAAAACATGACGCAGGGGTGTCAAACTTGATTTTATTGAGGGCTGCATCAGGATTGTGTTTGACCTTGGGGGTGGGGAGGGCTGGGGGGCATGGCCAAGGTAGACGTGGCCAGCTTGACATCACATGTCAAGGTGCCTTTGGTAACCCAAGTGCTCTGCCAGGGAAAACGGGCTCCTGAGCTCTATTTCCTGCTGTGATGGCCTCCTGAGACACTCTGCCAGCAAAAATGTAGCTCAGAGGGGCCGTGCGCTACCCTTGCAAGCTCTGTTTTTGTCTGTGACAGTCTCCTGTAACCCTCTACCAGTGAAAACTGAGCTTGCATGAGTTCTATTTTCACTGGCAGAGACACGGCTGGCTGATCCTTCGCTGTTTCCAGGGTGGCTCCGTGGGCCAGATCTAAGCACTCTGAAAGCCAGATCTGGCCCCCAGGGCTTGAGTTTGACACCTCTGACTTGAAAGAAAATGATTTTCTCATCATGTTTACACATGTTTAAAGATCAGACTCTCCTTCACCCAGAGATTTGGATAACATGGACCCTCATGGTCTTCTGCAAGGCTGTTAAAAGTTGACTCCCCTTCCCCAATATTAGGGCCAGGATATCAGGGAGGTCCAATATATATGCGTGGAATTTTTAGGTGATGTCCAGGTTATTTAGTTTTTCCTTATATTGTATTTCTTTAATTATTTCTTTAATTATTTTATACCAATAGTCCTCAACTTAGTGACCCTTTGTAGTTATTTCACCTTTGTGACCTTTGACCTTTGTGACATTCCTATGGTCATATGATCAAAATTCAGACATTTGGCAACTGTTCATATTTATGATGGTTGTAATGTCTTGGAGTCTAGTGATTACCTTTTGCCACCTTAAGCAAAGTCAACAAGGAAGCCAGATTCACTTGATAACTGTGTTACTAATTTAATAGCAGTGACTCACTTAACAACTGTGGCAAGAAAACTCATAAAGTGGAGCATAACTCACTTAACAGATGTTTCACTTAACAGAAATTTTGGGCTCAATTGTGGTCTCAAGTTGAGGACAGTCTGCATAATTTTTGTTCACCGTGTAGAGTTAGATATTTAAGATAGGCAGTTGTACTGATTTTCTCAAATTAATATAAATAAAACATTCCTTCCAATCTTCTGGAAGCACCTTCTTTATTACTATTTAAAAAAGCTTTGAGATATATTGGAGGAGAGATACTCAACATTGTGTCAGAAATTATGCTTTCTGTAATTATTGATAGGTTACAATAAACTGAAAATGCAAAGAAAAACCCATTCTTTTAAACATAAGATTCAGTCAAGAAGTGGGATCAGGGTAAAAATACTCATTATTCAAATGTGATAGATGGATACATATGCATAGTAATTTTATGCCGATGATACAGAAATGTAAAATGTAAAGACATTTGTGTGTCTTGCTTTTGTCATTTTGGTTTTCTTATTGTTTTAAAAAACTGAACATTTTTTTTTAAAAAAAATACTCATTATTCAGTGAATCTCATTTCCATCAAGTTTGTTCCAAGTGAAGGGAGGGAGAAAAGTAGATAAACAGAAAATGCATTCAGCTCTGAATTAAAGTCAAGGTAATAAAGTAGTCAGAAAGAGAAATTTGGGGGCAATTTCTAACTGTGAATTGCAGTTAATGTTATATAAACTTAAACTTACGTTTTTGAGACTTATGGTTCAGAGAAGAAATGCTCATTCAGACTTTATCCCCAGCTGACCCCCAAAGCCTTTATTCAGTAATTGAATACTGTGTCAGGAAGAGAATACTTCAGTTGATTTAGCGATTGGCAAGCAAGTAGACAATTGGTGGTAGCACAGAAATTTTAAAGCAAAGCTGAATTTTCTCTAGCATCATATATTTTGGGGTTATTTTTTAACAGGAAAGTTAGGAGAGCCCTGAATCTTTGGTCGGAATCAGCCAGGTATCAATTAATGTTGAACTCAATCTTTCATTAGTTGTACATCCACAGGCATTGAATGCATCTTATTTTAACTGTGACATGAAATACCAGTTTAATCAGAAGTAAATCTAGGTTGAATTTAGGGAGTCTTCCTTGCTCTCATTGAAGAGGTAGAATAGATATGTTGTTGAATGTTCAAAAGGGTTGCAGGAATCAGTTTCTTCAAGCAAAAGATACAGCATTGTGGAAAACAGTTAACAAATTAATTCGCAAAGCATTAGGTTTCTTCCTTTGAAGTATTAAAGCAGCTACCTCTTCTAGAAAGGTGTGCATGAATGGATAACATTCCCTTACACTGCCAGCAAAATGTCTGAGATGATATGGGAAGGCATTTGAAATGGCCACATTGAGCATTCCAGAAGACATAAACTGCCTAAGTATTCCGAGAAAGGATGCTTTGCTTATGACAAATTTTTACAAAATGCACTTTGGAATGTTTTGCATAAGGCTTGGTATGTGTAGAATTGGTATTAGGGACGGATGTTTAGATATGACTTCTGTAGTAGAAAAGGAAATGATGGAAAAGTCCCTAGTGATGCCAACTGTTTTCTCAATGCCGTAGGATAAAACCAAGCAATTTTTGACCCCAGAGGGGATATAATCTCCCTGTTACACTAGAACCAACTTTTTGCAGAGATGCTTATACTCTGGAAAGAAGCACTTTGGAAAGAAGTGGCCCTTTAGATTAACTGTATTTTGCTCATGTGAATCTAATTTGAATGAGACCATGTATATAAAACAGACTTAACTGTCAGATTAAGGAAGTGAAATAATTTCTTAGGGCAGTGCTGTAGAGTTAAACAGAATAGAATAGAATAGAATTTTATTGCCCAAGTGTGATTGGACACACAAGGAATTTGTCTTAGAGCATATGCTCTCAGTGTACATAAAATAAAAGATACATTTCTGTTTGTTATTAAGAAATATAGTTAATTTGGGAAAGCGTGAAAATATAAATATGGTAATCCGCAAGTTAAATATAATATTATATTGTAAATCTATAAAATATAATAAGGAAGGAAGAAGAGAGCAAATATCTCTCCAATTGTTATTTTATTTTATTTTTGTAATTCTAAAATTCTTCTTGTTTTTCTCTTGTTTTGTATTTTCTTTTCTTTCTTTTTTCTTCAAATGTGTTCATATCTGTTTTTGATTTTAGTTTGTATTGTGCATTAATTAAAAAATTAAAATTTAAAAATTATGTGTGTGTGTGTGTGTGTGTGTGTGTGTGTGTATAGAGAC
Source organism: Erythrolamprus reginae (assembly GCF_031021105.1). Lineage (NCBI taxonomy): Eukaryota > Metazoa > Chordata > Lepidosauria > Squamata > Dipsadidae > Erythrolamprus > Erythrolamprus reginae. Next base: position 37,409,192 of record NC_091952.1, read on the forward strand.
TTTAATAAAACCACTTAGCTTTCGTTAGCGTGCTGCTAACTTCCTCAGAGTATTAAAATGCTGTGGGAGACAAACATCTTTATGAGCAGACTGAGTAATGCTTTATAAAGATGTTTGTCTCCCACGGCATTTTAATACTCTGACGAAGTTAGCAGCACGCTAACGAAAGCTAAGTGGTTTTATTAAAGTCTCTATGTTCCGGTGATCGAGACATTTGTCAAAAATCACAAGGTACAACACTTAATGATAGTCTGAGTACAAATAAGGAATCAAATCATATTAGGAACCAGTAAGAATACAAGCAACAATTTACAGTCATACAGTCATTAGTGGGAGGAGATTGATGATGGGAATGATGAGATAATTAATAGTTGTACAGACTTAGTAAATAGTTATCCATTGCTTCCCTCAAACAAGACCAAAAGTTGCAGTGTCACACTTCTAAGCAAATATAGGATGCAGCCTATACTGTATATTTACTGGTAAATATAAATTTATAATACAAATGATAGATTGTCTATACCCATTTGTGTGTGTACATAACATGGAGAAGTAGCCATAGTAGTTTATTGCAGTAACAATAGGAAATTGTGGCACATTAAGAGATCATGCTACAATACATTTCTTGTGAAAAGTTAATACGTTTGTGGAGACATGAGTATGCATAGAAAGACTCCTTCTGTCCATGTCCCTTCTCTGTTTGTAAAGCTCTGTCAGGCTTCATCTCCATTTGGGCCAACAGTGCCTTTATTTTAACATAAATAATGAAGCAAAGAGCTGGAATAGCACACAGCCTGATCCCTCTGTTTGCAGAAAGCTGTGAGGAGAGTTTTTAGTATTTTATAACTCCCCATCTTGTCAGGGCCAGCTGCCAGTGATAATACTCTCTGTACTGTAATGTATTATGAACTAAACTTGGAGCAATGGGAGTTGATAAAAACCAGGCACACATTATTAATGAAAGACGTTGATCACGACAATGTCTGGAGAGAGTAAGAGACAGCTAGAGCCTTACCACAACAAGGAAGGCCCAATTTGGCACTTGGAAAATGGGAAGGATGGAGTCTGCCCAGTGAGGCAGGCAGATTGGGGCGAGGGGGAGAGAAATTGGCTGTTCCTTTTAGGAGGGGGAACCACAGCATGGAGGTACCCAGAGCCTTGAGCTTATGAAAATTAATCTTCCTTCCTTTCTTGTTTTTACATTGTACTTCTTAGCTCCTTGAAAATAAGCATGAAAGAGCATTGGGAAGACTTCATCCTTATTCTAAACAGTCCTTAAGATAGTCTGCTTCACAGGTTAAAGGTTTGGAGGCTATATTAGATTATCCAATGTTCTTTTCCTTTGTCACATTATGCTGTCTTCTCCAAGATTTTAATTATAGCTTGTCATAATCTCTTGTACAAGGAAACATGCTGAACAGGATTGGAACTAGTACCATAATGACAGGGAATATTTTAATGAATATTTTGGCTGCAATACATAATGCCTGTGTTGTAAACATGCTCTATTGAATCTGAGGTTTAATATGTGGTAGTGTCTCTCTTTTTTTTTGACCAAAAGCTGTCTAGGCCACCATGGCCTCTATGATATTTCTAATTTATAAGTAGAGGAGTGAGCCAGCATAGCCAATCAGTAGACAAGTATGCCAAAGAGCTCTGTGTTTTAGGACTCTTTATAGACCATCAGCTGTTAAACAAGTTTCTTAATATAGTGTGGCACCGCTTCAATTATTATGCCAATTGTATAGTATTACTTTATTGTAAATAAAAGCATTGAAATGGCTCTATGTGTACAAGCCTATTGTTTATACAAATGAATGTTGAAGTTCATCTGCTATGACAAATAGGTAATCACAACTAAGGCTTCCAATAATAGTGATTGACTTATATCTCTGTTATTCCAAGCAGTGTTAAGTGTAATTAGGATATTTGACTGTATAGGAATTTACTACAGGAACTGCTAGTTTTAAGACCTTTTGAAGATTTTGCTTCTCTTAACAGCATACAGTAGTATGTGTTGCAGAAATTTCTTAAATGAAAAAATAAATAAATCCAAAAGTTCAATTATATTTGGACTGCTAAACTCTAAGTGAAATGGCACAACTACAGTGTCAGCGTTTCAATTAACATTTAAGTTTAAATCAGAGTCCGTGGCAAAAACTTCCTCAAAGTTCCAATGTAATCTTAGAGCCATCTTGGCATGTCTCCGAGGAAATCAGGATCTGATTTCCCCAGGATTTCTACTTGCAGGTTACAATTCATTCTCCTGTCCCACACCCACAAGTTCATTACATGGACCAGTAATCTTCTGCCACCGGGTCCGTACGCGCCCATCTTCTTCTGGCCCGGTGCTGACAAAAGACGACCTTGAAACTCTGAAAGGGATTTATTTTGTCTACCTCTAATTCCTCACGCCACCGCCCCTCCCAATTCCCACAGCAAGAAACATTCCAAAAGAACATAGGCAGGCCAAGTCCGCCAAGCATTCTGGCTTCAGCCTGACAGGCGGCCTCCCCTCAAGAAAAAAGTGTGTCCTGCAAAGAGAAAGGAAATACCTAGTAGGGGGTTAGTTTTTTGTATTATCAACCACTCTCCCCCCCAGGGGGACCCTTTGGCTTCTCTTATTAACCACTCTCCCCCCCAGGGGGACCCTTTGGCTTGTCTGGGTATTTATCGTGGAATTGATTAATCCATCTGTCAACTTGAACTTTCAAATACTTCACCCAGGTGGATTCAGCCAAAGGTTAACCCTTCCAATGGATTAGATATTGCAATTGACTCCTAAAGATTCTGGAGTCTAATTTTTTTTAAACTTCATAATGCATTTCCCCCTGTATGACCACAGGGGGGAGGTGGTGGCTGAATTTGAGGTCTCAATTTAGACCTGCTCACTGGCTTTAGTAAGCTGCAATGGAGTACTTAGTGGCTCTTCCCCAATATTCTAGGCAATGCAAGCTGCACAGTGACTGGATTGATAATTTTGACAATGAGGAAATGTCCCATGTATTTAGGGCTTAGCTTTTTGCTTGGCATTCTCAAACAAATATATTTGGTGGATAAATAAACTTTGTCTTCCACTCGAAAAGGCAGTTGGAGAAACTGGTGCTTGTCTGCTTACTTCTTATAGGCCTCTGCCGCATCAGTTTGTGCTTTCTTGGCATTCTCCCATCTTTAGTGTCTTCATCAGTCAGTCAGTGACACCGATGTAGGAGCTGCTGTAGGTAGTTCTGGCATAGGAATGAATTTTTGTCCGCTTGTGATTTGAAAGCAGGAGAACCCATTGCTGCTGTGGACCGCGTTGTTATATGCTACTTCTGCAAACTGCAGCAACTCTGATCAATTGTCCAATTGTCGAAAGCTTTCTGGCAGTCCATTGTCCATCCAGTGGGCTGTTTTGGCTTTGTTTGGTGGGCATCGGGCCTGTTTTTAGCAGTTCTGTCAGCCGCAGGGTTACTTCCATGGATGCTAGGATGACCTGCCTGTAAAATTTTGCAAAACCCAGGAAGCTTTGCAGTTGCTTGCGGGTGTGTGAGGGCTTCCAATCGAACACTGCTTTCACTTTTTCTGGATCCATCTCTGTCCCATCGCTGGCCATATAGTATCCTAAGTAGTCTAGTGAAGTCTTGTGGAATTCACATTTGGAAAGCTTTGCATTTATACTGCTCAAAAAAATAAAGGGAACACTTTAACAACACAATATAACTCCAAGTAAATCAAACTTTTGTGAAATCAAACAGTCCATTTAGGAAGCAACACTGACAATCAATTTCACATGCTGTTGTGCACATTCAACTTTGTTCAGAACAAAGTATTCAATGAGAATATTTCATTCTTTCAGATCTAGGATGTGTTATTTGAGTGTTCCCTTTATTTTTTTGAGTAGTATAGTTTGGCAGCCAAAACCTGTCCCACTAGCTTCACATGTTCTTCCAGGGTCTTACTGAAGATGAAAACGTCATCTAAATAAGCAAGCACCCCTTTGTATAGGTGGGGGTGGAGCACTCGTTGATGTATTGCATGAAGACTATGGGGCAACCTGTAGTCCAAAGGGCATCATCTTGAATTCACCCAACTGGGATGAATTGGTAGCAACCCACCACTGACTTTCTGTTATTTTTCTGAACAGTTATTAGGTATTGTGTATTAGGAAGTTTTCCTAATTCTATCTTTGATTACTCACAATTTAATATTTTTTGTCCCTTGGGATGGACTATTTATTTTATTTATTTATTGGATTTATATGCCGCCCCTCTCTGAAGACTCGGGGTGGTTGTGGAGTCAGAAATTCTGCATCAGCCATTCCTAAACTTTTCACAAAGACCAAGCAACAAAATATTTTTTGGCTTGTAGAATGTCTGTCTTATTCCCTTAACTGAAAATACTTCTTCCATTTTCTATTCATTCCAATGTTATTCAGATGTTACATATTGAATTACAGTATTGCTATTGGAGGTACACAGATCAAAAGCTAGGAAGCAGCGACAGCATACATACTGTAACACAGGAAATGTTCTTATCCTGGTTCAGTCAAGTCCAGTGCCATCTAGTGACTAAAGCACAATGTAATACAGTATTACAAAAGGGGACACATTCCCACATAAGAAAATGTAGGATTGTAAACATAAGCTTTTAAAGTCATCACTGGCATTCCCTTTCTGAATAACCCTTAAGTTGTAAATGAGTTATTTATGGGACTTAATATCCCATTTCTCTGTCATGCAGAAAGGTGCACTTATGACATCGTAAAGCCATAAACAAAAATGGAAACAATATAACTTAAAACCATGTAAATACAATTAAAAATATAAGTATCACCAGTTAAAATTCTGTATTAAAATGGTTTTATCTGCCAATCTGAAGGCCTGGCAAATAAAAAATGAGGTGGTTCTATAAAATTGTAAAGCCCATCAATTGAGCCTAGGGAGGAGGGGATAGATTGGAAAGGTTAGCCAATTAAAACAATTAAACTTTTGGGAGTGAAAATGCTTAATAAGGTAAAGTTTTACTTAATTTTTAAGAGATGCAGTTAACTTTTTAGTTTGATGACTGTATGAGATTATTTTGTCCTGCAATTCGTACAATTCCATTTATTTATCTCAAATATTTATAACTTTTGATTTTCAATATTTTTCGTGGCAAATATTATGATACATGTACTGCTATAAGCATGACTTAAAAGGTTTGTTCTATTTCTTTCCAATTGCTTGGGAACTAAGGAAACTAGGGCTGTAATTGTATACTGTATATACTTTCTTGGGATTCATTTCTCTTTTAGCTCAATTGGATTTCCTTCTGAATAAGCACCTATACAATTGCACTGAAATTATTTGACTTCTGCAGCTGTGACTTCAAGGATAACCTGCACTAATATTCTTACTTTTTCACAAGAATGCATAGAATTGCTTAATAAATTCAATAGTTATTAGTTGGTGGTAAAAGCAGTTTAAAAGATTGAGAATGAAATTATCTTAAATTCTGAATGCACTTGATTTGCCTTCACATTTTTTTTGGCAGTAAAGGGTGATTGCAGAAAATTTACATTCTTGTTGTCCCCCCCCCCCCCCCAAGAAATTCTACTGCCCTTCCAGTGATGGAGGAACTGTGTATTCATCCTTTCGTGCAAATTGAAATAGCTTGGCATATTTTATAGCTGCTGTTGCAAAAAATTAGACGGCAGAAGGCTGTTCCCTTTCCCCAAAGACCATTCCCTTGATCTTGGCAAACTACTTTTGATGTTTCTCTTGTCATCTAGGTATTTTCTGTTATGCTCAATGGGGTGGGAGTTTGGGTAGTACAATGGGATGAGATTTTTGCCTGTCATAAACAGTGGGGTGGGACTTTGCTTCCAATTGTTTGCCTTCTATAAGATGTCATTATTGGGATTTTCATTTGCCTTGAGTGCAACCTGAGGATATCACACTATGGGGCAAGTGATTTGTATCTCACTTCAGGTAAACAAAGAAAAACTACCTATTATAATGATGCTGTTTTCAACCTCGGATCACAGACACATTTCATATGAAGTAGCACCTATAATGTTTTTACAAAGCTACCACTTCCTTTCTCTATATTGAATTGGTTTTTATTGAAAAGACTAGCACAAGTATACTTATGGAATAAGTACCATGTGGTTTTAGTATGAAATGTCAAGCTAAATTAAGTCAAGAACATAATACAATATAGTATGAAGAGAGGTGATTGCAGAGTCATTGTTTCAAAGATGATATGCAGTTATTTTAAACTCTTGGAGGCAAATCTCTATATCATGGTTCCCAAATGTGGTCCCCAACATTTTTTGGTGCTGCACCTAAGCATCTCTAAAATCCAGACCCCCCTCCCCATGACATAATTCTTACTGTTCAAAAAGTGAACTCATGCGGAGGGAGCCTGAAATGCCATTAACTTGGTTTAAACAAGGTTCCAATTTAAAATCAAATTGCCCCTCCCTATGGGGCATGGGTCCCACGTTGGGCCCCACTGCTCTATATTATATCCCTCAAGCATTTTTATAACACCCTTGTTCTCAAAATCAGTTAAGTCCTGCATCTCTCTTTTTTCCAGACTGAAAGCAAGATATCTTAGATCCGAATATAAAATATTAAGAAAATGTGTTTCTGCTTATTATTTATTATAATTGTCCCATTTTGAAAATACTTTTCACATGTAAGTTAAACTACACTTATAGGGATTTATGGAAAAAGAGAATGAGATGAAAGTTGTTCAGGTAATTTGTATCTCAATTTATGCTTGTACAGAGAACCATTACAAGCATTTACATGCATTTTTTAATATAAAAGTCATTGCCTACTGCAACACATCTTAGTTTTTATTGGCAAATGGTTTGTAAGTGTATTCTGAATGTTAGATTCTCACAAATATCTGAATTCAGATATGGTTTTTTGATGGTTTTTTGGGCATATACATATAATATATGTGAAAACTCACACCATAATCATCAAATGTCCCTACAAACCTGAAATTTGCCTCATACGTTCCTCTTGGCTTCTATGTGCTCACTAATAAAGGATTTTTCTAAATGACCATCAGTGGGGGTTGTGTGCACATGCGGGAGGCGGGGGGGGGGGGTCACAACTGGTGTGATATATTTTGGTTTTAAACCACATATTATGGCTACCTGTTTTGTGAAAATTACTCCACTATTCCTTGTTCAACAAAAAACAAATGGGTTGCTTATCACCTTAAAAAAAACAAAGAAACAGACAATAATAGCAATGAAAAAAGGATCCAAATTGTTACATTCCAGAAACAGCAGACATAATAGATGATTATATAGATGACAGGATTATATATCTAAGATTAACATTGAAGGTGCTATAGGTGAGTTAATATATTCAATTTTGGTATGAAATACAGTTAGGTATACAGTGGTACCTCGTGATACGAACCCCTCATAATACGAACCCCTCATGATACGAACCCGGGATTCAGAATTTTTTTGCCTCTTCTTACGAACTTTTTTCGGCTTACATACCCACTGCAGATCGCAAAATGGTGCTCCGCTGGGCACCGCCGCCCGGCTGTCACCTTTTAAAACAGCCAGGGGGCTTCTCGGCATTTTAGAGGCCGCCGAGAAGTGCCCGGCTGTTTCAGAAGGTTACAGTTGGGCGCTGCCGCCCGGCGGAGCGTCATTTTTGCAATCGGTCGCGGTGTGTTCGGCTGATCTGGAGGCTGGAAAGGAGGTGGGGAATCCCATTAGGGAATTCCATGGGCAGAGCTTTGACGTCACGAAGACGTCCTTCTTGGAGGCCGAAACGTGGGAGAATGCTGAGAAGCCCCCCGGCTGTTTTAAAAGGTGACAGCCGGGCGGCGGCAGCCAGCGGAGCGCCATTTTGCGATTCCCCCCCCCCTTGCACGCATTAATCGCTTTTACATTATTTCCTATGGGAAACAATGTTTCGTCTTATGAACTTTTCACCTTACGAACCTACTTCCGGAAACAATTATGTTCGTAAGACGAGGTATTACTGTATATTATATACATCCATAATTGTCTAAGAAACAAATAAAAGCATTAATAACAATTAAATTAGGAAAAATATGAAGCATTATTTTTAATGCTTTTATTTATTCCTTAGTCAATTATATATTGCATGGAACTTGAAGAGAAACTGCTGGAACCATTTATGATGAATGAAACTAAAGAAAACAATGGCAACATGGGAGGATGCATACATAACTCTGGTTAATCATATAGATACATTTCCCTTCTGAATGTATGCTACAAAGTTTTTACAAGGCTAACTGATTGATTCAAGATATTTGTTTTCAGATATAATATGTATTGATCAAACAGGCTATATTCTAAATAAATCTCAAGAACAACAGTTAGGTTCATAATTGAAATGATAGAACATATAAACAAAAAGTGGAAGAAAGCTGCACTAATCTTTCTGAAAATATAATAATTTCTAACAGTTTGCAGTGTCAGTTCTTGCTGATTGTACTGAATAAAATAAATCCCAGAGAAGAGTTCCAAGAAGAGTTGAGTCAGTAACATATATCAATGGTAAGATAGCAAATGGAGTTCATTTCTACAGATTTTTAAATCAGTAAAAGGCAAGATTGTTCACTCTCTTTTTTTATTTATTCATCATTGATCTAAAAATACAGACGGGAAGGTTGGAGTGATAAACAAATGCATCTCTCCAAATCCATAGAGAGGGATATAAGTTAGGCATTGATGTACTATTAATCATCACAGAACCACGAAAAGCCCAAAACAGTTAATAGTTTGAGAGATTTCTCAGGATATAAAATCAATGTCTAGAAACCAAAAATAATTACGAGAAATGCAATATAATGAGAAGCTAATTTTTTTTTGCAGGAAGACTATGACTGTGAACCCACTTAGTGAAATATCTTGGTCTATGTTTGACAGGTAGCAATATAAAAATAACAATGTCATATTATGGCAAGAGATCTTGAAAAGTGGAGGAATTTAAAGCCATTTTGGTTAGGATCAATGCAAGTATTAAAATGAAAGTATTGTTCAAGTTAAATTATTTGTTCCAAATGATGTCAATTACAGTTTCAGAACTTAACAGGAATGGCAAACAATTGTCAATACATTTATATGGAGTTGGAAAAGACCAGAGTTAATTTTGTTTTGCAGAATTAAGAAGGCAGAGATGGTCTTGTCTTTCCAAATTTTAAATTGTATCATAAAGCAAATTGCTTGCCATGGATAACAGAATAGATAACAATCCTGAATAATAGAATGTCAATATGGAAAAGTACCAGCTTAGCTAATAGACTCCACAGATATTTATGGCACAGAGAGACAAAGGAGAATAAAAATTTGGAAGGACAAAGCTCACTGATTCTCTCAGCCAATGTGCTATTTTGAAGTGTCAGTGGAAAGCTGTTTATGTCATTTCAGTCTCCTTTACATTTTTGGGATACTCATAATCCTTTGTACCACACTTTGATGCCTCCCAGGTTTATTTTATACACTATACGTACATGTCTACATACATAGTACATGTTATTGGTATATATATGTCTTTAGTGGATCAACTTGTCTTGTCTTTGATAACTGTCTATGAGGTGCAGATAGGGGGCTTTTTATATAGTAGTTTAAGTTACCGGCTCTCCCCCTTGTCAAGAAACATGTGTGGCTTCATTTTCTTGACTTTTTAAGAGGGCATTTAATTTTACTCCACATGTTAATGATTGTGCTAGATACTCACTTCTCCTGCTGTTTCTTTGGGTTTTAGTATGGAATTAATAATTTTATAAAGCGCATTGTTATTTTAATTATAGAGTTTTCTAAAGGGACAAAGGGTCCTCAAAGGATATTTATATCTAATATGCCAAAAAGTAATAAATAAATGCAGTGCACTACTTATAGTCTTACATGAAATTGTGAAGAAGGCTGATCAGCAGTATCTCACTAGATAAATTTGACATTTGCGTTGGTGCAGGATCAACACGGCACCGACTTCCTGGTAGCTGGGAGGTCTCACGTGGCAGTGTGAGACCACCCAGAATGCTCAGAGTGGCTCATGGGGCCAGAAGTGACTGGGCTTAGTGAGTGGTCTTTTTAAAAGGCCTGCAAGCTGCCCAGCTCTTCCCCTCTTTGGCCTGGCTGCTAGCAAGTGCAGATACCCATCCTCCGCTCAATCTTGGGTGCTTAAAGGGTTGTCTAACTGGGGGCCAAGTAGGAATTTTTTGCAATTTGCAGCACATTTGAGTCTAGATTGTTTTTTTGCCTACTCCACCCTGGAAGACGGAGAAGTGTATTTTGGTTACATGGCATGTCTGGGGTTAATTAGGTCGGCATGTAGCAATTGACTAATTTCTTCTCGGACACTGTTTGGCAGTAACGGAGCAGAAAAGGGTATCAGTAGCAAGTGTGTGTTCTCCATTGGGCATCTTTTGGAAGATGATCAGCTGCCCCTTTCCACTACTCATGCTGTCTATACTACCGGGGTGGTGGAGAGGGGTGCCTTTGGGGCTCACTTATGTCATTTCCGGTTCTGGGTCATGGGGGTGAGCCCTCCCACATGCTCGAGGCTGGGTGTAGGCTAAAGATAGCCTCGCACTGCCCAGGCTGGAGTTATGCCCATTTACATAGGAACTTCCATCCCATTTAGTACCTCTGCAGGTCTTCTATGTTTATATTTAATAAAGTGACCCTTATTATTTATTTATTTAATTTATTTATTTATTGTTAGATTTGGAAGGGACCATGTGGGTCATCAAGTCCAACCCCCTGCCTAAGCAGGAACCCTATAGTATCCTAGCCAAATGGCAGTCCAATTTCCTCTTTAAAATGTACAGAGTATTGGAGTTCACAACATCCGCTGGTAGGTTGTTCCACTGGTTGATTGTTCTGACCGTCAGGAAGTTCTTCCTTATTTCCAGGTTGAATCTCTTTGGTCAGCTATTACCCAGCTCTCATGTGGGTGTGTTATTCCACATCCGATGCAAATATTTTGCAACTGTGCTATTAGTAATCCTTCACTGTAAGGGTGGGCAGATTAAAGTCCAGGATCACATGTAGTTCCTGAACCTGTTTCATAGAGCTACAGATCTCTTTTTGACCATCTTGTCGGTCAAAGTTGGCAGCATTGTTTCCATTATTTTGAGGGCGAGGGCATAGAAATGGTAATGTAAACCCTAAAATAGCCCAAATCACAAAAGACAACATAAAATGAAGGAAATGCCCATGCACCCAAAGAAAATATCCAGAAAATCCTTACCATGCCTCCATGTATCATATGGCCTTGTACTTTTACATCATCAATCCATGCTGCATGTTTCATCCTCCCAGATGATTCAGATATTTTACTGGGAGATGACACTAGCTGAATCTAGACTATGTTTGTAATACACAGATGATGAATCCTTTTTACAAAAACAAGCACTTGAGATAAAGAAAAGGCAATACTCTCTGATGATTGTGCTGTTTGGTCTCCTAATTATTTTGGGATGTTTGTTCTTTGATTGAGTCACTAGTGCTTTTTCCAGGATACCAGCTGTCTATAGTTGTCTAACCAGGATCTCCTGTTCCAGAATATTTCAGCCTAATGAACATTTTTGCATTTCTAGGCTTCATCTGTTTTCATCACTCTTGAATGCACATTTTGGAGTCATGAATTGGATAATATCACTCAAGAATAGCTGCTCTTTGAACTGAAAAAAGCTTTATTGCATTATAAAATATTAAAGGGCTTTCTTTGCAGTTATGATTTTAGAGTTTGTTGGTTGATAAATCAGTGAAATATTAGTTGATGCCGTGTATACTCAGTGTAGCAAAAAAGTACACAGTGAAGAATTGGACCCATAAAGAGAATGTGCAATATATTTAAGGCTTAGGTTTTAGTGGTGATTTTAACATGGTTTCTTTGGTGGGATGCCTGTTCGACAGAATTATAAACAAAATTCATCGGGAAAAATAAGATGCACATTTTGGTACCTAAATTGGTTGAAAACCCCAAAGAAAGAACATAAAAATTTCATATACAAAGGCAAGTCAGTGCTGTGTCAATTAAAAACTAAATCTTTTTTTGAGAATTAATAGAGTTGACACATAATGAAATAATAAAACAGTGTTTATATGTTTTTGATCCATAAATGCATAGAATAATAGTTCTTCAATCCACATCTAGGTGGGAATAGAAGATAAGGGGCCAGAGGAATTTTTTTTCTTATTAACTACATTTCCAGTATATTCATAGAAAGAACATTGTGAAAGATGCATTAAGAAATTCTGGACCAATCCAATTTATTGTCAGACTACTGATTTAATAAATGAAAAACTCAGATGATGTGAAACTTGACAGAGGATGCTGAAAAGCAAGTGTTTTAGTGGCAAAAATAAAATATTTAGGCTTTGTTCTTACAAAAATCAACAAAGATTTATTCAATTATTACTTATCTGTAAGTATATAACATTTTCAGCCCTTATTATTAATAAAGCATTAAATGACTGATATAGACTAGTAATGAATTATATACAGTACATCTAATAAAGGGCTAATGATCAAATTCAAAAACTTGTAGAATTCAGAACAAGAAACTAGCAATTATGAAACTTGACTGTGTTACCATCCCAGCTGATTAATATGCATTTCAGAAAGGATTTTAATTCTTTATGGTTGCATCATGTTTGTGGAAGGGGCAAGCCTTTTAGAAATGTTCCAAAGATATATCTAGATTGACATAAAACAATTTTCAAGAGTCTGTATAAAATTAAGTAACTTATTGTTTGAGGTTAATTCGTCTTACTTCATTATTAAATGACTATGTTATGATTAAACGTTGGTCAGTAGAGACCAAAATCAGTTGAATTTTTTTTGGAGTATCTGCCTCTATTCTTTGCTTAATTTTATTATCTGTTTTTCAATATCCTTTTAAACGTTATTAGAATTTGTACTATATTAATTTCTTTTCTTCTTGAAAATTCTACTTCCCAGCTTATAAAAGTAATTAAAATAAAATGAAAAAAAATGGGGAAGGGAAAATAAATATAAATACAGAGCAGAGGGCATTGATACCCACTGGACATTTAAGATGTTAAGTCTCATTTTGTCTTGCCCCTCAAAAAGGCTCCAAGACACGGCTGACACTCTCCCAGGTCCCTCCTCAGCCAGGACTAATCCTTAGTTAGCCAACTTGAGCAAACCCCTTCAGCCTGAAAATCTTGTACCTCATCAAAGAAAAAGCGCCTTGTGAGCAAGCAGCAAGACGCTAACTTTGCAAGCAAACCGGGGAGAGGATTTAAACTGGGCAAGGATTACCTTCTGTTGCTGGAAGCAACTCCGATAACTGGATTTGTGTATTCTTGCTTTTGACTCCTGCTACATTTTCGATCTTAGCACGTTCCTGACCAAGTCTTGGCTCGTCCCTCTCTACTTTTCAAGACATTGTGAGTTTCTGATTATGGACTATTCGACTCGGATTACACCTTCTCTTCAGCCTCTAGTAAGCTGCCATGTACATTCATACTCTTTCTCTCCCCCCCCCGCTCCCTAACCCCCTTTTCTGTTACCTCCCCATACCTATCAGCTACCATCTGTTCTGACAAGCTTCCTGACTTCTTCACAATTCTTGCTTCAAATACTCTGCTGAGTTGCTCTCTTCCAATTTGCATTGTGCCTCCCGTTGTTTTCTCCTCTTTACTGCATTTTGTATCAAACTCCCTCCAACGTGTGTGTTCTCCTGCCCAGCACCTCTGCCTGAATCACACCTGCACTTTGCCTGCCAGTTGCATGGGCATTTATTGCCTTTGCCGAAGTTGGAACACAAAGCATTTGTGCATGTATTTATTTCACTGTGTATGGAACCCAACCCACTTGGACAGTTTACAACTGTACAAAATATGAATGTAAACAACATGGTATCCTTGTAACAAGACATTAATTTCAAGGGGACACAATCTGAAGTTAGTTGGGGGAAAGATCAAAAGCAACATGAGAAAATATTATTTTACTGAAAGAGTAAAATAGACGTGGTAGATAAATCCACAGTAACTGAATTTAAACATGCCTGGGATAAACATATATCCATCCTAAGATAAAATACATAAAATAGTATAAGGCCGTTAGATTTCTATGTTTCTATGTTTCTAAAATGGTCACTTACAGTCATCCCAATTCAAAGGCATGCTTGAACAATATGGTGTTTAAAGGTTTGCAAAATGCAAGGAAGGTTGAGGTCAAAAATATGTCCTAGGATATACAGTATGTTCCAAAACACTCGAGAGAGCTTGCTGCTGGCCACATTCCATATACAGTACCTCAATTTATGGTGTGTAGAGATCAAGTAATAGAATCTTATCAGCCTGTGTTTTAGAAATAGTTAAAATAATATAGACCTTTTGTTCTGATCCAGCTAAAACATTGTAGGATATCTTCTTGCATTAGAAATTGGTTCCCACTTTTCAAAATTTATGCAGTGTGTATCTTAAGTTAGAGAAAATTGTACATTATTACTGCTGTTGTCAGTTTCCACAGTTAGCTGTGTTTGTCATTTCATTCCATTCATATGGCAGCTGATTCCCTTGTAGTGACTCTGGGCGACTAACAACAGTTAATTTTTTTTAAGAATATGTAACTTTGTCTTGAATAACAAGCATGTAAGTGGAAATCTGCTCCATAGCTTAGTAGAGCATTTAACCAGTACTCCAGCTAAAAATCAGATTACAGTGCAGCCTTCAATCTGATCACTAGAGAAAAATGTTTGTGTAAAAGGTGGGTTCATTTCTAATTTCATGCTTAGCTTTATTTACTATACTTACAATATTGTATTTTAATTCTACATTTGGATAAATAAGATAATCAAAATGGGGATTTTTTAAATAAGAGGTTATCTGTAGTGTACAGAGTTATTGTTATTATCACATGCCTGTGATCATATATTGTTGTTTGGTTACTTTGGCTGCTTGATTCATTCAAGCAAGCAGCTGTTAAACCTGCTTTTGGTTATAGTGCCTTGTTTTGATCAGTAGAAGAGTTCTGAACTGATTATATACTCTTAATTTCACTTAAAGGGAAAAAAGAGTCAAGAGATGCAGAGCCAAGGAAAACAGAAAAGAAAGATTACTGTAGTTCTTCAAGGCCAGATGAAATAGGGAATTATGGAGTATTGGTGCTTTCTGTGCTTGGTTATTTGCTTACAGATGTTTCATTATTGGTACTAACTTACATTGCCAGTGCAAGCAAGTGTGGAGTTTGCTCATTGTTCATCCATTAATTTTCCTTCTATTTTTAATGCAGTTTGCTCTTTCTTCGTTCTTTAATAGATACAGATGAAACTCAAAAAATTAGGATATTTGCAAAAGTTCATTTATTTTAGTAATGCAACTTGAAAGGTGAAACGTAATATATGAGAGAGACTCATTACATGCAAGGCAAGGTACAGTAGTTCAAGCTGTAAGATGCTTGAAGTCTTGTGTGAAGTTTCCATAGTTTGTGATGATTTGGGGAGCCATGTCATCTGCTGGTGTTGGTCCACTGTGCTTCATTAAGTCAAGGGGTCAACGCAGCCGTCTGCCGGGAGATTTTGGAGCACATTCATTCATTCATTTATTTGTTAGATTTGTATGCCGCCCCTCTCCGTAGACTCGGGGCGGCTAACAACAATAAAAAACAACAACAACAAATTCATGCTTTCCTTTCAGGCAAATGCTTTGATAGCTGAAGTCAGTGTGGTAATGTTACCTGTCTAATGAGCCATAGTTGAGTTCCATGTTAAAAGAGAAGGATTTTATTTGTTTTTGGATCCAGGTTTTGAATCTAAATTGGTTAAATCTGAAATGTTGGCATAGACTGGATTCTGCATTTCCAATCCTTTTCTGCATTATAATTATAATGTGCTTTTACTAAATCTGTATTTTTGATACTTCATTCTTATGTTTGGATACATTAAATCCAGATTAATTTTGATCCGTCTTTCTTTGAAGAATTGGGCAGGATTGATGCTGGTGGTGGTTTGTGTAATGGTATTATGTTTCAACAGGAAGAGAGCCAATTTAATCTTTAAATCTCCTCAATTCATTTTCCTTAAACATCCCTTGAAGGCCGTCCCTGCTCTGTCTGCCAAATAATTTCATGCCAGGTGGGAAAATGCTGTTTGAGTACGTTTGGTTCTATTTTTGCTGAAAACATTAATGACTTGTGAAATCTTACACATTAATTATGACCAATAATACTAGCGATTGTATAGGGGAAAAAAAATCTGTTAAACTATGTTGTAGATGGTTTTCTGAAGTTGAGGCATGCATATCTTGCCACTTTGAGAGAGCATCTATTAGAATAAATTTTCCTATTCAGATTTTTCATTAGAAAACATCGTGCTAGTTGCTACATATATTTTAGTCAGCCCTCTGAGTCTGGATTAAATTCCTCAACTTTCTTAAAAGAGACCTTAGTAACTTATTTTATAATTTATTCATTTTTTATGGTTCAAGGCTAAGTCAGAGAATTTTAAAAGATACAGCATATCATCGACACATGTATAATTATATATAGCATGCACATATATATATAAAAGAGGAAATCCTATAAAGTTATTTTTCATTGAAGTGTCTAAACAGTTTTTATAAGATAAGGGCTGTAAGTGAAAAAATAGATAAGGGCTGTAAGTGAAAAACCCAAAATATCTGGGTTTTGGTAATTTAGGTTGACCTAGTCTTCCTTCCTTCTGAGGTCACTAAAATAAAGACCCAGATTGTTGGTGCAATATGCTGACTGTAGATCACTTAGAGAGGAATGTAAAGCGGCATATAAGTCTATTGCTATTTAATAAAATACATCATCATGAATGAAGTTTATCAGATTAAAGATGTTGTATTAGTTCTGATTGCTGGTAAGACAACATAACCACTGTTACAATCTCTGCTGTTGAAGAAAATATAGTAAACCAGAAATGGCTCATCTGGAAAATACATGCACATGAGTCTTTGGAAGTAGCAGGGAGCATAGAGGCTTCCAACTCGAGTAGAGAAAGATGAGTTTGAGTATATAGTCTGTAAACAGGATATAAGTAGAAAGAGATACTACAGAAGCTTTGGCCTCTGATCAAGAGAATCTGCATCATCAGAGATGAAGGGATCCTACTGTTTTTTTTCTGAGAAAGTACATACAAATAAGATAATATGACCTTCAAAGTTGATTGAATGACACAACTCCAAGAAAATCGATCACTTTGCAGTTGCCTGTCATATTTAACCTTTTGCTCTTGGTTGATGAATGCCAGTCAGCTCAGCGACTCCCAAATGTTTCGAGAGAGAAGGTGTCAAGAGATGAAAGGCATTTGCCAGTTCCACTCTCATGTACTTCAACGAAAAGGAAACCGAAACATGATACATAAATCATATGGATAGCAACATTCACAGGTATAATCTAATTGTAAAAGAATTATAACTGAGAATGTTGATAGCCTTATGATTTAGAAGCTCAATTCTAATGCCTTACATTGTTGGAGGTAAGCTAGAGATGTAAGATTTCAGCTGAAAAAAACTCCTACATGCTATACTTCTTTTTACATAAAAGTAAGTGTATCCTGTAGATTTATTTAGTACATCTAATACACTAAATGTCATTGATTAGTTAATGGATTGAAATGCGATTGGTTAATTAGCGACTGTTGTATGAACATAGCTTGCGTGCTTCAGTTGCTGCATCATGCACCATGGTTTTTTACAGAAATGCCTGAGGTCTCATAAAGATGAATTAAAGCTTTCTTTAAAACTATCTCATCTAATTAGAACCTCCAATAAGACTGGAAGCTGCCCTGTGACATTGCCACCAACATGCTGCCCCACCGCCAACACTGGCAATGTCCTTCTCCCTGCCAAAGACACAGTGGGGCAGACTGGGATTGCTTGTGGGCCGGATATGGCCCACAGGCTGTTCTTTATGAAGTCAACTTTAATGTTTACTTCATAAGGCCAGTCTGGCTTTCTAAGATAGTTGCTGAATTCCTCCCTCCCCCTTCTGTTTCCCCCCCAAATAAGAGATCCCCTGATAATAAGTCCAATCGGGCTTTTGAGTGCATGGCAGTAAAGCCAAGCATTCATTTCAAGGTTCAAATAAATATAAGACAGGATCTTATTTTGGGGGAAACAACGTATCTTATGCATCAACTCACCAAATACGTTTCTAGTCAATTCAGATGCCATAATTCCACTTTGATAAACTATCCAAATCCCAAGAAATCTGCAGGTTTTGGGATCAAACTGCATCTTTCCCAGTCTTACTTCTTTGTAAATTTCATTTGCCCAATAATTAAGGGTTGGTACATATATTAAGTATACTGTAGGTGTACTGTAGTTATTTATTTATAAGTTGGAAGTGGATCAATTCAGGATAAAATCCCGGTAAAGCCAGAAAGTTTTGAAAAAAGGAATGAGAAAAAAACCCTCCAATTATATTTTTTAAGAGTGATCAATGCTAAAATGGTCACATATTGCTGTCCAATATTATTCCAAATATTTTTCCAACTTGTAATAGAAATATTTTTATTGGGGACAGATATGTAAAAGAATAGAGGAGTTTGTCTCAATCCCAGGAATATTTCTATGTTCAGTTCAGGATCAGAAACTGCAGAAGATGACACAAGATGAACTACAATTTATTTTACTTAAAATATGTCTAAAAGCAAAATTTCTATATCATGACTTCTTTTTGTCCTCTCAGTCTTCCCCACAAAAAAACTGTAAATATGTGGAAGAGACTAAGCCAAAATAAATCACTCTGTTTTACTATTATGTGGATGGTTTGGAAAACTGAATTTTAGAGATACTTGGCATATTAAATTTCTGCATTTTACTTTTTATTCCATTTGTAATATCCTTTAAAAATGATGTAAATTTGTGATTAAAATACCAGTAAATAATATAGTTTCCTGAAACAATCAAGATACATAAAAAGCATATTTTATTTTCTTAATGTAAGAAATGAATTTTAGATCTCTAAATTGATTTCCCCCCATTTTCCTCTATTTTTTTCTGTAGCCTCAACATTTCCAGAAGTTTTATATTTCTGATTTTCAAACACCTGTTCATACGTAATAATATTCAGTTTCTATTCCATTCCATTTCAGTTCTATTTATTTATGAAATGTAAAGAGCGCCCATTTCAATGTTTAGGGAGCCTCTAAGTGGCTTTAATTCCAAATATATATTAGAGAGCAATATGTAGCTCAGAATCAGTTGATTGGAGAAGTCTTGAAGCCCTATAACTAACTAGTCATCAGTTTCATTTGTTTGTTATAAATATTGATGTATTCTCAAGAATAACCATAGTAGAGTGAATGGCCATGAGCCTATAATATTGATGCTTTTTTATGGTGTTTATTCTCCCAGTAGCTCTAACAAAATGAGGCCACTGTTCAAAGCCAATACGAAGACCTGAAGGCAAGCTGTTTCTTTTTTTGAGATTCAAAAATATTGGGCAAGATGTAGGTAGCTAAGGTCATGGGTAGGTTCCCCTTATCTTCGCCACCAGTTCTCATCACAATGTTTCGTGTGTGTCCCCTCAGGCAATTTCACTTCCACTCATGCTCAGAAGGTGGATTCAGCCTGAAACATAGCTGCAGAACTGAGGAGCTATGCTTTAGGGAAAGAAATAAAGCTCAGTAGTAATCTGAAGGCAGGCAAGAAGGCATTTTTCAAAGCACAGAAGGATGAAAAGCCATCCAAACATAGGAAAATTGCCTGATAGTTAAGAAAAAAAGATGGTTGTGACCACAGATGGCAAAGATAGAACCAGATCCGTGATGCCAAAATTACATAACCAGCAGATCGCTAATGGTTCAGGCAACCTGGTTTGACCTGGAAGGAACTCATCCCTGAAGTTTCTTCAGGAAAAAAAATCTTGACTTCACCAAATATTACCTTCATTTTTTAATTAAAACATATTATTAAACTTTAGAAACCTGGATTTCGGCAAGAAGAGGGCCACAGTTATATACAATGGTACCTCTACTGATGAACGTATTCATTCTGTGACCAGGTTCTTAAGTAGAAAAGTTTGTAAGAAGAAGAAGCTTTTTTCATAGGAATGTAAAAGCAAATGTGTGGAATTGGGGAAACCACAAGGAGGGTGGAGGCCTCACAGAGGCTTCTCCCCACCTTTTCCAGCCCTATTTCCTCCCAGGAGATTCCTAGAGAGGCCCCACAGAGGCTTCTCCCCACCTTTTCCAGCCCTATTTCCTCCCAGGAGATTCCTAGAGAGGCCCCACAGAGGCTTCTCCCCACCTTTTCCAGCCCTGTTTCCTCCCAGGAGATTCCTAGAGAGGCCCCACAGAGGCTTCTCCCTGCCTTTTCTGGTTACAGTTTTGGAGGCTCAGATTTGTAAGTGGAAAATGGTTCTTGAGAAGAGGTAAAAAAATCTTGAACACCCAGTTTTTATCTAGAAAAGTTTGTAAGTAGAGGCGTTTGTAGGTAGAGACATTCTGTTCCCACTTGAAAAGGGGAGAGATGCATTTAGACCAGTGATGGCAAACCTTTTTTTCCTCGTATGCCGAAAGCATGTGTGTGTGTACTATCATGCATGTGCGAGTGCCCACACACATAATTCAATGCCTGGGGATGGCAAAAATGCCTTCCCCCCCCCCAGAGGCCTGAAACAACTCATTTCCCAACCTCTGCTGGGCCCAGTAGGCCTGTTTTTTAACCCTCCCCAGGCTCCAGAGGCTTTTCTAGAGCCTGGGGAGGGCAAAAATATCCTCCCCCTATCCCTTTGGAGACTCTCCAGAAGCCGAAAATGCCTCCCAGAGCTTCTGGGTGAGGCGAAAATCAGCTGGCTTGCATGCATATGCATATTGGAGGTAAACTAGGATAACGGCTTGGGTGCCAGCAGATATGGCTCCCTGTGACACCCGTGCCATAGGTTCGCCATCACTGATTTAGATCTTTAAAAAGCTAAAACTAAACTTAAAAAGCTAAAAACTTATGTAGAAATGCAAAACAGAAATAATTGTCCAGTTAGAATAATGTCAGGAAATGTATAAAGAGGTGTGACTTACTGTTGAAGTCTGCAGCAGTATTATTAGCCGCCCCGAGTTTTCGGAGAGGGGCGGCATATAAATCCAATAAATCTAATCTAATCTAATCTATTTCACATTGTAGAAATTCCAATTCCTCAGGATTAATTTTGTGGTATTTGAAATACTGGTGGAAATTTCAGGAATCAATGGTCTTTGCAGAAAGGGCTAGGCAGGGAACAAATGAAGAAAGTTGTATTGTGCTGCTGTGGAGCAAGGGCACTTGTATCGTACATGCATTATGACATTGCATATATGTAGAAAAGAAGACTAATTTGTGTCTTAGTGTTGCAGAGATGCTTTCATTATTTTGGTGTGCAATCCTGAGATTCCCTCTGCAAGACTCTACCATGCTTTCCCCTGTTATAAGCTACCTAGAAGGGTCTTAGTTTGAAAGATACATAGAAGCTTTTCATATACAGTGATCCCCCGGTTATTGCGTCCCCAACCATTGCGAACAGGGTAATTTGCGATTTTTGAACCCGGAAGTCAAAACACCATCTACGCATGCGTGCCCTTTTTTCCTATGGGCACGCATGCGTAGATGGGGCCCGGCAGATCAGCTGCTGGGCGGCTTCCCTGGGTCTTCCCCCTCTTGCTGGCGGGAGGGCGAGCAGCGGGCATCAGCAAGGAGTTTCCCCACCGCCCACGCAAACTCCTCGCTGCCGCCCGCCCTTCGCCCGCCCACGCCGTTCATTCTCGCCGCTTTTGAGCTGAGTCCTGAAGCGAATTCGCTCCAGGACTCAGCTCGAAAGCGCCGAGAGCCAGCGGGGACAAGCCGTTCGCTGGCGCTGGCTCTCGGCGCTTTTGAGCTGAGTCCTGAAGCGAATTCGCTCCAGGACTCACCTCGAAAGCGCCGAGAGCCAGCGGGGACAAGCCGTTCGCTGGCGCTGGCTCTCGGCGCTTTTGAGCTGAGTCCTGAAGCGAATCCGCCGCCTGCCTGCCCGCTAGCGAGGAGCCGAAGATTGGGGGCGGCGCGGCTGTTTTAAAATGTCGCCGCCGGCATGGGGGGCTTGCCAGCACCCCCCGGACCGCCAACCCGGGTTTGGGGGGCTGCTAGGAAGCCCCCCATGCCGGCGGCGACGTTTTAAAACAGCCGCGCCGCCCCCAATCTTCGGCTCCTCGCTAGCGCTGCGGGAGTAAAAACACCATCTGCACATGCGCAGATGGTGTTTTTACTTCCGCAGCGCTACTTCGCGAAAACCCGCTCGTTGCGGGGGGTCCTGGAACGGAACCCTCGCAACGAGCGGGGGATCACTGTAAACATCTTTCCTCTGAGAAATTGGCAAGCTGCTGGTTTCCCTTCCTATAGACAAAAACCTACATGGAGTTGCATGTGATGCAGAAAGGTTAAGCCCACAGTGCTTTATATATTTTCCTCCTTTGTTTCAGCCATATTTCTTTGTGTAGTCTTTCTATATTGTACAGGTTTTACTGTTCTGAAAACCATTACAAAATTTTTAAGGTTTGAGATAAATGAACAGAAAGCTGTCAGCTAACAACCCCGCTTTAAATCTATCACTCAGTGAATCAAAATTTACAATACCTGCAGCTTCTTCAACTTGTTTTTTTTCCCTTTGTTCTTTTTTTAAAAAATTCTCTTCCAGTTCAATCTGATGGAGTCCTGCATGGTATATTCTGATGCTAATGCCCATGATATCCATTCTTCCTATCTGTTTCTATATCATAATAGTTAGGAAAAAAGGCAGAAAGATGGAAAATGGTGGCCTGTGATCAAAGAAGGAAGAAACATCCTCTTCCCTAGTTGAACAAGCAATTTCAAAGTAGAGAAATAATCTTTGAGTTACAACTTGGCGTGCCTTGGGCAGAAAGTCAGCCTTCAGAAATGTTTGCACTGCTGTTTTGAAGCGTGAAACTAGAATATTGCACTAGGATCATCAGAAAGCTCATTTTTAGGTGAAAGTAACACATGCTGTGTATAAAATTTGCTATGGTAAGGGAACCATGGTGGTTATACACTCTAGGAAATCTTACAACGAAAATAGTCCCTGATCAAGTGTTTTGGTTTAAAGAGGGTACATTTTCTTGTTGTTAACTAACTGAGAACCCCTTGTTGAGATAGGCAGGTATCAGTCAAAATAAATTTTCCTCCAGAATGTTTTCTTTGCACTTCCTGTGGATTTTCTCCACAGGGTACAGCAACATGTTTTGGAGGACTAGCCAAAGAGAGGAAATGGCAGCATTGTAATCTGGCCAAGAAGCCAGATGTCAGGAATTCAGCTGATCTTTTCATGTTCGATTAAGGTTATATACTTTGGGTCATAGAACATAGAAACATAGAAGACTGACAGCGGAAAAAGACCTCATGCTCCATCTAGTCTGCCCTTATACTATTTCCTGTATTTTTATCTTAGGATGGATATATGTTTATCCCAGGCATGTTTAAATTCAGTTACTGTGGATTTACCAACCACGTCTGCTGGAAGTTTGTTCCAAGGATCTACTACTTTCTCAGTAAAATAATATTTTCTCATGTTGCTTTTGATCTTTCCCCCAACTAACTTCAGATTGTATCCCCTTGTTCTTGTGTTGATTTTCCTATTAAAAACACTTCCCTCCTGAACCTTATTTAACCCTTTGACATATTTAAATGTTTCGATCATGTCCCCCCTTTTCCTTCTGTCCTCTAGACTATACAGATTGAGTTCATTAAGTCTTTCCTGATACGTTTTATGCTTAAGACCTTCCACCATTCTTGTAGCCCAATTTTGTCAATATCTTTTTGTAGGCGTGGTCTCCAGAACTGAACACAGTATTCCAAATGTGGTCTCACCAGCGCTCTATATAGTGGGATCACAATCTCCCTCTTCCTGCTTGTTATACCTCTAGCTATGCAGCCAAGCATTGTACTTGCTTTTCCTACCGCCCGACCACACTGCTCACGCATTTTGAGACTGTCAATCCATATACAAATGTTATGCCGAGTCCCACCCTTTAAGCCATTGAAAAACACAGGAGTTCCACCTGTCAGAACCCCTGCTGTGTGAAGATAATTTCTAAGCCATATCCATTAGTCCTCTCTTGCTACTTGAATTTCTCATTTCGAGAATTGGTGAAAACTATCTGTCTACCATAAATATCTGAAAGATTGCCCACCATAGTAGCTGAAAGAGAATGACATCAGTGTCTTCTTCTACCAGGTACCTCACAGATGTATTGCATTCCAATTAGATTTAGAAGAGGAAAAACATCTCAGAAGAAGGCATGGAGAAATCATTAATGCAATGCTGCTGTGAAAACTTCATAATTCATGATCTTGAAGTCACAAAAATTGATCTTCACTTGATGAAGATTCCCTGAAGAGTTGACCATGCATCAATCTATCTGGAGGGCTAATAGATTGATGCATATAGTTATAAGATTTTGGTTCTCTTCACCATTATTTCCCCAGAAGTTACCTTTATCATATTTATCCTTATATTCTATTTGAATGAAGATAAAACATTGAAATGACCACATGTTAAAAAAAGAAAAAAACTTTAAACTTGGTTTTTTTTACATGAGTGTATAGTCTTGCAGATTTGGAAGGAATTGGGAACAGATTCTATTTTGAGTCTGAAGCTTGAATTCATTTTTACTCTTCTTTTCCAAGGAGTGTTTCCACATGTAACTTTAAAGCCCGATTCAGATAATATGGTGGGTTATGTAGGACATTAACAAGAACATTGGCTCTGTGTGGATTGGAATTTGCTGTGTGGATTAGAACTAAGTCAAGAATGTGGGTGTATATTGTAGATAAAGTAATTTCTTTCAGGGAAGTTTGCAAGTTTTTAAGGTTTAACCAAAGAAATTCTGGACTGTGGCTTCTTCAATGCATTAAAATTTATCATTTGTTGTGTGGAGGTGACAACATAATAGTACTGGTGCTAGGGGTGTGGAATTGTGGCTAGTAGCAGCTTCTCTCCTCTCTCTCTTTTTTTCCTCTACTCAGTCTCACTAGATTGGAACGTTCTTTGTACTACAAATTCATGTACTTCCAAAATGTAACTCCAAAATTGAATGATTTCAGTACAGTATTCCCTCGATTTTCATGGGGGATGCGTTCTGAGACCGCCCGCGAAAATCGAATTTCCGCGAAGTAGAGATGCGGAAGTAAATACACTATTTTTGGCTATGAACAGTGTCACAAGCCTTCCCTTAACACTTTAAATCCCTAAATTACAATTTCCCATTCCCTTAGCAACCATTTAGATTACTACTCACCATATTTATTTATTAAAGTTTATTTAAAAAAATATTTATTAAAGGCGGACGAAAGTTTGGCGATGACATATGACATCATCGGGCAGGAAAAACTGTGATATAGGGGGGAAAACCGCAAAGTATTTTTTAATTAATATTTTTGAAAAACCTTGGTATAACTGTTTCGCGAAGTTCGAACCCGCGAAAATCGAGGGAACACTGTATTTAAAAAGTTTCTCTAATAGATTCAACTTTACTTTTTAAAACATTTCATCCAAATTGAAGAATCCAAGCTGGCATAAACCACCAGTCCCAATCCTTTCCATGTTGGTGGCCCAACTCAGAGTGGGGTGTGCGAGTGAGTGGCAGGCACACATGTGGGTGTGCACAGCTCCATTGGTGTGAGTGACCCACTCATGTGAATGGAGCTTCATGCAGACAGAGGGCGCTTGTGATCGAACAAATGCAGCTTCGCACATGAGTGAAAACGCTTGCACTTGCATATGTGCGAGTGGAAGGTACCTGGCCCCCTGGGCTCATGTGAATGGAGCTTCGCACACAAGTACAGGCGCCCTCCACTCACATGAGTCAGGCTTGTGTGCAAGTGCAAATTTCCACTGCTCATGCAAGTGGAGCTTTGTGTGCATGCACTTGTCCATCGCTCATATGCCCGGCTTTGAGCAGGTTGCAGCCCAGTAGTAGGTTGTGGTCTGGGGATTGGGGACCCTTGGCATAAACAGCAGCTGTCTTTCATCTTTTGCTAGGCTGAGTTACAGGGAGAGAGATCAGAAGTTTTATCATGAGCTTCAAAGAAAGATTGCACTAACACTGGCATAGGAGTGTCTGCCAGACAAAAGAGACATCTGTAGAAGAAAAACTCTCATCACTCCTTGTTTTTTTTATTGTCGGAAGCCTACGCAAGCTGTGAGATCTGCTGTGTTGTCTGAACTATTACGTTGGGTGGAAATTTTCAGCTGGCACCAATCATCAATATCTAGTTATTTGGAGGAATGTAATTGGTTTGGTGCAAGCTGTAGTGCTTCATTTGTACCCTTATGTGCAGATATATTAGGCATCTTGTTAAGCTAAACAAAAATGTACAGAAGGGAGAGATTAGCAGTCAGAGCTCAGCAATCAGTGTTTGTTTTTGCATTCTAATACCCATGAGGAATATATTTTATTTTGTGGATAGAGAGATTAGTGTTGCATGCATGAGCCGGAGTGGCGCAGCAGGTAGAGTGCTGTACTGCAGGCCACTGAAGCTGACTGTAGATCTGTAGGTCAGCAGTTCAAATCTCATCACCGGCTCAAGGTTGACTCAGCCTTCCATCCTTCCGAGGTGGGTAAAACAAGGACCTGAATTGTGGGGGCAATATGCTGCCTCTGTTAAAAAGTGCTATTGCTAACATGTTGTAAGCCGCCCTAAGGAGAAAGGGCGGCATAAAAATCTAATAAATAAATGAAATAAAATAAATAAACTAAGTTTTAGGTGTGGTACTGGATTTGGTACATGGCCTCCATGTGATGCTGTAGTTCATAAAGCACATACAGAAAGACTTGGCTTTGTAGAACACAACTATATTTTTGTGTACATGTTTACTGCTCTATCTGAATCTGTCTAATGCAGACTGAAGATTATGGGAATTGTAGTGAAACATTTATGGAGGGAGTCTACTTTGGGAAGTTTGCTTTTTCACATTAAGAGACTATTGGAATTTATGGTAGCACGATTTCAGCCTGTCATATTTAAGCATAAGAGAATGCTAAGTTTCCTAAAACATAAGATTTGTACAGGTACGTATGAGATGGAGTGCGTGGGGAGTTCTGAAATGAACACTACTGGGGAGGGGGGAGGTTGAAAATGGGCCAGGGACTGCATGACACACTAGAGCTGGCTGGGAAATTCTGGGAGTTGACGTCCACCAAGCTTAAAGTTGCCCAGGTTGGAGATCCTTGTAATAGAGTGCAGATTGTTCAACACCTTTTAATGTAGAATAGGACTACATCTTATTTTCCCTCCACCACAATTTTCACTATGTTTACCGAACTAGAATTGGGGCTAATGCTTTTTGGGGTAATTAGAATACCCAAAATTCTTAAAATAGCCTTGTGAAATAGGTTGTGCAGAGTATGGCTTCCCCAAAGTTCCTTCACCTAAAATTCTTGTTTTTCATTTATAAGAGCATCCTAGAGCCAAGTAGTTACCGGATCAAGGTGTAATATTTTACAAGACAGATACACAGAATTCTGTAGTGTTCTAATTTTTCTCTTATGTCAAAGAATGCTCTTTAGGTAGTCTTGCCTTTGAGTTTTAATCAAAGCAGAGATTTAGCAATAATAAATGTGAGTATCCGTTTGCAGCCAGAAGGAATGTTTTACTGCAACAATTCCCACCCCTGTAGGGCATCTCAGCAGAGTGGGTGCTTGAGATTGAAGTTATCCAGGTGTTGCATTGATTAACTATGTGGCAAGCCGTTCATTTATCATCAAATTTTATTGAGAATACTCTCTATATAATTTTTGTGCAAGATGGTGCTGGAAGGCACAGGTGTGTGCCCTAGAGATTGAGAAAAAAAACACCTTACTTTAATAGGTATGATTACCCATTTAATCCCATCCTCATGTATTTCATCTTCCCTTTGCAAATGCAGAATAATCAATAACAATGATGACAGAGACGGGCCCAGATTCGGAGGTGAAGAATGCTCAAGAAGGAATTCCCCAGCAGCAGCTGGAGGCAGCAGCAACTGGGCCAAACACAGTGAATGGTAGCTCTACCAACACACTACACAATCAGGAAGCTGACGATAATGAGAAACCAGGAGCCCCCACTGATGCTAAACATGGGGAGAGGGTGAGTTTGCTCTGTTGCCGAAAGTGCTCTCACAAAGGCTTAGAAGATTGGTGGAATTTTAAAAATAGCATTAAAAACTAAATATATAAGAATAAATGACTATTTGAAGAATTATAAGATAGAATGAAATAGTTTATATTATAACTAACTTAGAAGTGTTTCTTTTTTCTTTTCTCTGTATTACTAATAATTTGTTTATTTCTCTTTTTATATATATATATACATATACAAGTATATAACTTTTTAAAATACAAAGAAATTCAATTAACAAGTTTAATATTAAAAATGTAGAATTAAATTCAACAAGAATGTAATTCACAAGTGTGGTACTTCTGCATAGAACTGGTAACAGTTAGGGGTTTTTATATTCTGTATTAGTTACCGTAGACTTCTACGACAAGCGGAGCAATGGCAGCTCCTTAAATGTTTAATGTTGTATGTCTTTGTTTGTCCTTTTTTGAAAATAATAAAAAATATTAATAAAAAAAGAAGAAGATATTTTCAAAGCTGGAACTCAGCCATTTTATAAATGACCTCATTAAAAACAAAATTGTGCTTTTAAGCATATGCAGAATGTACTCTCATTTATTTGCTGGAGTTTAGCAGTAACTATAGCTTTCTATAACAAAACATATTCTGTGTATCTAATCATTGCGCACAGAAACAGGCCTGCATTGAATTTCTGTGCTGTCTTACAACTGTTGTTTATTAGAAACTACAACTGAACACTGAAAGCTGGTTAAACCCAAGGGAAACTAATCCCTTCAACCTGGCTGCATCCGCAGACTGGAGGGTTGCTTGAGGCAGCTTTACTGTTTATAATATCTAACACTGTCACTTAGCCTTTTAAATAACAATTTCAATAGTTTTAATCACGATCTGTTTTAATATTGCTGTTTTACAGTTTTATTGTATGCTGCCCAGAATCACATTCTGTGAGATTGGCAGACATATAAATATGATTTATAAACGAACCAACAAATACTGTAGGCTAGTAAGATATACCTGGTTCTGTTTATGGTGTCATAAACAGGTAGATAATATGGCAATCTTTCTGTTTAATACCATGGGATCAACCTTATAAAGAAATCTTGTTTTCCTTATATATTAATGGCCAAACACTACATTTTTATCTCTATAGGAGAAGATTTTCATGACAGCCTGTACAATTACGGCTGTCTACGGAGAGGGGCGGCATACAAATATAATTAAATAAATAAATAAATAAATAAATAAATAACGTGTAGCTTAAATTGTAGCATTTCTTGAGTTACTATTTTTTTTGTAATCTCTCCCCCACCCCAGTAGAACATTCAAAGCATAAAATAGCATAAACACTAAAATGCAGTTTAAAATATACAGGAACAGCAAAACTAAGGAAACAATAACATCCCAGGGAGTTTTAAAATGATGTGAAAGTAAGGTAATCATTTTGTCTAATTGCTAGAATTTAAGCTTACATAAACATAGCCTATTGTCCACCTGGGAATAATGTGTCTCTAGGTGTCTGTTCCACCTTTGAGCTTGATTGCAAAAAGATGTCATGTGATCTACCTGCTGGCTCGGGAGTTCTGAACGTTGAAGTCTACAGGCCATAAAGTTAACCTAGTTGCCCACCCCTGATCTAGTAAATGCTACCCCTGCATTCCCTTCCCCCTCCCCCATGCAGACTTGATGCAATGCCAGTTTTCTACTCTTGTTATCTTTTATAATGTGTTTTATATATCTATTTATATCTAAATATCTAAATTTATATCTAAATGTATCTATTGATTACGGTAATATATTTATTTTATAATGTGTTTTATATAAGCTGTGTACCTTCTGGAAGGCTGAGAACTGCATCCTAAGCTCTTAATTATTAAGCAAACAATTAGCACAATATTTTACATATGTACAGTATGTGGATGCTAAAGAGAAGTCAGGAGCCTATAACGATGTCTCCAGATCAGAATTAAGAGTGGGCTGTGCCCAGAGTAGTGTCAGGGTGGAAATGAACTAGAAATTGTCAACATTTATCCCAGGAGCAGTTTTTAGTGTCAAGAGTTCAGCTTGTGATCGTGTTAATTATAATGATAAGGTTAAGAGCTGTGGTGGCGCAGTGGTTAGAATGCAGTATCGCAGGTTAATTCTGCTGACTGCCAGCAGTTCGATTCTGACTGGCTCAGGGTTAATTCAATTTTGCATTCTTCTGAGGTTGCTAAAGGACCCAGATTGTTGGGGGCAATATGTTCACTCTGGAAACCCCTTCGAGAGGGTTGTAAAGCATTATGAAGGGGTATATAAGTCTTAAGTACTATTGTTATTAATTACATTTAGTGTGTGCAGAGTGAATCTTAATTATCTCTCTCACTAATTATCTCTCTCATTGCCAATTTAAAAAAATAAAGCTAGGTTCTGAACAGGTGTGTAAGTAGGGATCTTTAGGGCTCTCTCTACTTACTTGTTTCCTTGCAGATGTTTCATTATCCAAACTAGGTAACATCATCAGTACTAATAAGGAGTGCTGTTTGCTATCATGTTATATTATAAACTATTGGCTTGCCTGTGAGTGTTGGTGAAGGTGGTCTTAGAGATTCTTTGATTGGGCTGTTGGCTCCTTCAGCACTTTCTTGATTGGGATATTGTTTACTTTATTGTTGGTCTAATGTAAACCTTGAAATTAATCTTTGTTGATGTGGGTGTTGATTACTGGTAAGGTGCTTGGGTCTTTTTGTTTGTTTTTGGGCTGGGTGGTAGTATCTTTTGGACTTGGCTTGGTCTAGAATGATCACACTTTCCCAGTTGAAATTATGGTTAACTCTGTCTATATGTTATGATTATTTTTTTTAATCATCATGTCTTCTGACTGCTAATTGGTGTTAGTGGATGGATTCTGTCAGTATTCTGCCTGTTTGTCCTACATAGTGGTTGTTTCAGTCCTTACACTGTATGTTGTAGATGGTTCCTGTTATTTCTTCTGGGGTTGTTGGGCTTTAGTTGGCTTGTGTGCCCTATTGATTCCATATGGTTGTAATAGTACGTTGGTGGTTTCTGAGTTATTCTTGATGTATGGCAGTATAATTCTTTTTAGGATTTGTGTTAGTTGTGCTATATTGGGTTGAGTGGTGAGGGATTTTTTGATAAAGCTCCATGGATATCCATTTTGTTGGAGTATGTGGTATAGATGTTTTATTTCCTTTTTCTACTGTTCCAGGTTGCTGCAGTGTGTTTGGGCGTGTCTAAATAAAGTCCTTACACAACTTCTCTTGCAGAAGATAGGTTGGGAAGTTGTGTCCATTGAATAGGACAAAAGTTAAACACTCTGCTTTATATAGATGTTGTGTTAAAGGTCAGCTTGATGGACTGATTCTGACCTGTTTTGCTAAAATTGTAGCAATTGGTTTGTTTGGTTACTAAATTAAGCTCAGAATCACATTGGACTAAAGATACCTTTATTTATGTCATCTTAGATCTAAATGTGATTCCATAGATACACAAATCAAAGCATAGAATTAAGATTAAAGTTCTTAAATGTGCAAGCAATGTCCTTGTTCTGTTCAATTTGGGCAAATTGGGAGTTATTGTTTCAAGATGTATCTCTATTTAGATCCATCAGCTGTATGTTATTTAAGATCAACCTTTTTGTCCTCTTTGCTGTCTTTAATTGCTCACTCTCTATTTATCAAAGTGGTAGCCAGGCATTTAGCAAATAGCTAAACAATCTGGTTGATATTTGACTGAAGTTGACTACATTGATACAAATTAATATCTTGGCCAATTTTGTTAGTCCTATTATATTAAAATAATTTCAGAGAGCCAGCTTTATTAAGTGAGTTGAATTTTCTCTTAAAATGGTGCAGCTGCAAGCAATAATTGGTTCCTGTACATTAGATTAGTTTCTAAGTATATTGTGAGCCTGGAAATTTTTATTTGCATTATCAGAAGTGAACAGAGTATCCAGTTGTTTTGTGCAAAAATCTGTTTCTGAAATTCTCATTTTTAAATGTAATCATTATTGTTTATTGCATTTATAATGACTGCCTACTCCAATAAATTCTGGGTGACTTACAAAACATAAGCATGTAAAAATGTTGTGTGTTTTAAAAACAATGTGGCAGTCTAGACTAAAAAAAAGGATAGCAAAAAAAACATGACAACGGTCATAAATGTGGTGTGTGTGTGTATATGTTGTATGTATGTATATGCATGTATGTGTATGTATATGTATACACACATATGTATATATACACACATACACTACACACACACACACACACACACAATGAGAAGTTAGTTGAGGGGATCTAGAGTGTATCCACTAAGCCCACATGTATAAGGTGGATAGAAACAGTTGGAGATAAGAAGTCTTGAAGATAACAAAGCCCTAATCCATGAAAAGCAGATGTTGTTACTGTTGTTAAAAAATTGGGTTAGTAAAACTTACCGATCTGCTGCAAGTGATATAACTAGTGTATTCTAATTTTAGATCTATACTTGTGTGCTTGCTTGATTTGTATGTCACCTATTTTTGAGGATCCTGGGTAGCTCTTTCAGTGTCAAAATTTGTATTAAAAAGTAATGAATACAAAAATTAACTACATTAAAAGTCCTAGGGCAGACCCTTGTTGATCCTCTAAACATTATTAACTGGACTTGGTAACAGTTGGAATCCAACTTCACCTGAAGAGCCATATAATTGCTCTGGCGACAACAAAACAAGTTTTTAGCTTGTTTTCAGTATAATCTGCATTCTTTTTATAAAGCAGGAGGTAAATAATCTAGGTACATGATGAGATTATTGTAGGATGCCATTGTAAGGGTATTTATTCCAAAATGTGAGAAAATATACATGTTGGTATGTACCAGACAAGACAGTATAGGGCCACAATTAATTTTTAGTGGCCAAAGTTAGAATATGTCCACTAAAGCATACCATTGTTCATGACTCAATGCAAGGCAATAGTGATTTATATAATAGAGCCAAGTAATTAGAAAAAGAAAGGATCCGGGATTCCTGAGCTTCTGTATGATACAGTATAGTAAAGAAAAAGGATGATCAGGATATCAATCAAGAGTATCTTCATATAATATTCAGAGTAAAATATTAATCATGGAAGAGATATCACTCTGACCAAGTTGTGAGGACTCTGAGGGAGGCTAATCATATACTGCACTATCCTTGAACTGAGAAATAAAAGAGTTCTCTCAAGATAAAAGTGGAACCAGATAAGTTGTTACTTTCCTATGTCACATCTCAGGAAACCTACTCCATATAACTTTGTAACACATCCCCAACTCCCTGTCTGTGAACTGGCACAGGTCTGCAGCATGCAGGTCTGCAGCATGCCAGAAACTGGACCGCAGTGAAGCCCTATCCTCGGGATGCAGACAGCACACAAAACCATGCCCACTCCAGTCCATGGAAAACCTCTCTCCATAGAACTGGTCTTTGGTACTCAAAAAGTTGAGGGCCATTGCTGTGATCTACCAGAGACCGAGTGTAATACAGTGGTACCTCTACTTATGAACTTAATTCGTTCCGTGACCCAGGTTCTTAAGTAGAAAAGTTTGTAAGAAGAAACATAGGAATCAATGTAAAAACAAATAATGTGTGTGACCACAGGGAGGGTGGAAGCCCTGTTTCCTCCCAGGAGATTCCTAGAGAGGCCCCATAGAGGCTCCTCCCTGCCTTTTCCAGTTACAGTTTCGGAGGCTTGGGTTTGTAATTGGAAAATGGTTCTTGAGAAGAGGCAAAATAACCTTGAACACCTGGTTCTTATTTTGAAAAGTTCGTAAGTAGAGGCGTTCTTAGGTAGAGATACCACTCTAGTTACATTTCACTTCTCTTATTCACCAAACCAGCTTGACTGCTGAGTTAAAGATGGCGAACAAAAATGATACACGTTGTTATCCTCTCAAAAGCTTTCATTTGTTCCAAAATGTTAGTTATTGCAGAACCCCATCTTGCATTGGAGAAAATGTTCAAATAGCTTCTTATTTCCTATAATAAGCAACACCTACTAGTCAAGCGGATAACAAACAATTATCCTGGCTTATGCCCTTTCTCATTTCGCCATTGTTGTGACTACAAACTATTATGCCATTTCCCATCTGAAATGCTTCCATCAGGAAATAAAAATGTCAAGTGTAAGGTCAACCTAAGAGAATTTTTAAAAAATGTACGGTTGTATCTGGAGTGGCTCATTGATTCAGAACAGCTATTTCATAAGAAGTGCCAAATGAAAGTTAGGAGTGGTATTTGTATTGTACAAGGTAGAGCACATAGCAAGAAGGAAGTAGCAACAATGTGTAAACAGCTCTCTCCAGGTAATTCTGTCAAAAAAGAAATATTACAAGGCTAAAACCAATCCTCATTCACTCCTTGGTTTTTCCTTAGGGTTTTCTAATATCAGACATCTCTATTGTGTGAGGAACTACAATTGTAAAAGGGCCAGCACTGATCTGGTTGCTGAGTACAGACTGAAGTTGAAAGTATCATCAGTGGGAAGGACCTAATCTTTCTAGCTACAGCATATAGATATTTCCTGAAATATAAATGCTTTTCACAGGCCACAATCATATAGTACGCATCTACTGTTTTTTATATTAAAAGCCCATACAGTGGTTAAATATGACACTAGCTTGGTGTGCAGAGTATAATAGACTGGAAGCGGCATACAAATCTAATTAATAATAATAATAATAATAATAATAATAATTATTATTATTATTATTATTATTATTATTATTATTATTATTATTTCTCTTTTCCATGTCACATCACAGCACCCAGGCTGTCAACCTTTTGCAATGGTCAGGGGTTGAATCAGAATAAATTTGCTTTTAGGAATTTTGGGATTTTCACTTAAGAGATAATTACACGATTTCCCCCCTTTTATTTGCACCCATGGTAACATTCAGTATAAAATTGTTAATTGGCAGCATAGAGATGATATTAGGTAAAATTTTAAATGCACACTGAGTACATTAGGAGAGGCAAGAATCATCTGTCCTACACAGATCTGAATGGCATAATGTATACACATAAAGCAAGTCCCCTATTACGTACTTTCATATACAAAATGTTTTCCAGTTTTCCAGTCCTGGCATTTCCTGGTAATCTTTCAGCCAAAGTACTAATCAAACCCAATCCTGCTTGATAGAGATGTTCTGAGTAAATATACAGGTAGTTCTTGCCTTACAACCACAGTTGACCCTCAAATTTGTAACCAATTGTTAAATGACTTTTTCCTCATTTTACAGCTTTTTTTTTTTTGCAACCGTGAAGTGAATTACTCCTTTTGTTAAATGAATGAATGAATGTATTTATTTGTTTGTTTGTTTGTTTGTATGTATGTATGTATGTATGTATGTATGTATGTATGTATGTAGACTCAGAGCGGCTAACAACAATAATAAAACAGTGTATGACAAATCTAATATTTAAAATAGCTAAAAACCCTTATTAAAAACCAAACATACACACAAACATACCATGCATAAATTGTATAGGCCTGGGGGGAAGGAATATCTCAATTCCCCCATGTGGCTGTTAAGCAAATCGGGCTTCCCACATTAACGTTGCGTGTTGGAAGCCAGCTGGGAAGGTTGCAAATTGTGATCACATGTTATTAATATATGCCAGTTGACAGTGCCCAAATTTTGATCACATGACCATGGGGATGCTGCAGCAGTTATAAGTGTAAAAACCAGTTCCTTTTTTTCCAGTGCTGTTATACTGTAATTTCAAGCAATCACTAAATGAATTGTTGCAAGTTGAAGGCTGCCTGGTAGCTCTGACTAAAAAGTTTTGAGTATTTTTTTTTTCCTGCAGCAGAAAATGGAACTGTTCATCATAAAGCATTATGATCTGAATGAAAAAAATAAGAACTTGTTGTAGAAACTCAACATAGCAGTGATCTCAAATAAGACTTGCCCTTTGTGTCAGGTTTTCTATCATGGGCTTTTTCCTACCAACTGCTTGGAATTTATATCTATTATGACATATATTTTACATGTAAAGGAGTCATTTTATAACAGAATATAATTCAGTCAATTTAAGTGGTATCAATTGCTGATATTTCTACTGTAAAGTTAGAGAACAGAAGAAAGCACATCATACATTTCATTATATGGACAAACCATAAAGACGGTGTATCTTACAGTATATTATGAGGAGAATTGGTCTATCTTCCAAGTAATGGCAGTTGGATAGTTAGTGAGAAAGTTTTTCAAATAAAATGTCAGTCTAGTTTAGTGAATGGAATGAATGAGCAAAACCAGAAATGTCATAAAGGAAGGGTACATAATAATGGATGACACTTACACTGTGGTGATGTAGTAGCTGATTCTTGGACTGAACAGTAAATTACACCGTTTTGCCTTACACCACTTATATTCCACCTTTATTCTTTAGGGTGTGGACATGGATGAAAAAGACTACAGTGAAGCAGATGGATTATCTGAGAAGACTACCCCCAGCAAGGCCCAAAAATCTCCCCAGAAAATCACAAAAAAGTTCAAGAGCGCCGTCTGCAGAGTGACGCTTCTGGATGCCTCAGACTATGAGTGTGAAGTGGAGGTGAGCACAGAGGACTGTATCAATGAACTTTTTTTTTTAATTTTCACCCATATGTTTGTTTGGTTTGCCCACTAAACAGTATATAAAAATGGAGTAGCTCTGTGGAAAGCATACTTGCTAAAATCAAGAAGATATATTTTTTAAATAGACCTAGATCAGTCTTTTAAAGCAATGCTTTCATCTGCATCTGTATGCTTAACTCACATAGAAAGCAGGTGTGAGTGACTCATACATTTTTAAGTGTAGGCAGTCTGCTCTTTGTATAGTTTGAGAGAATGAAGTGTAAGGCAATAAGTGTGTGTGCTTGTGTAACTCTTATTTTTAAAGAAATCCCTAAAGAAGAGGAACAGGACTTGCAGCATTCAGTCAAGAAGATTGAATATTATCAAATAAAGAAGATGTTTTAATATTTATAAAAAATTACAAAGCTTGGTTGGCATGACTAGCCCTCCATTATCTATAGATAAATCCAATTTTCTACAGAAAATTGATCACCAAGTAGTAGTTCATATTTCCATAGCTATTAGAACCATTGTTTCCTTTATTTTATTTTTATTTTATTTATTTGTTTTGTTTTTTGTTTTTTGCATCAAAAGTCCTGGCCACAAGAGCCCATAACTTGCTATAGAAACTCAACACAGCAGTGATCTCAAGTAAGACTTGCCCTTCGTGTCAGGTCTTCTATCATGGGCTTTTTCCTACCAATTGGTGAGCTGTATTCTAGAATTGGTCTAACAAATGTTTTGTATGCTCTGGTTAGCATTGCAATGTTGCCAGAGAAGAAGCTACGTAAGGTTAGATTAACAACTCTTAAGTGCTTTTTTGGCAATATTGTTACAGTGGGCTCTAGCACTTAGGTCATTGGATATTATATTGTATGATATGGTCATTCTGTGGCAGAATGAGGAACCAGCAAATGCATCAGAGCCTCAAAAGTCCTCCTTAGATAAAAGGGGTCAGCCACAAGTTCTCCATAAAGATGCTGTCAATGAAGGAATTGTCAGAGTATGAATATTCATATACTGAAATAGGTCAGCCTAAGGTAACAAGGTCAGCCAATTAATAGACATGGTAACAGGCTCAGCCAATGAAGCTGAGCTAGAAACTTAAGCTAGAAGTCTAGGTGTGGCTTTAGCTTTGTTAAGTGCCTTTTAAAAATTAAGAACTTCCAGAGCAAAAAGTTGCATCAAACTGAGTGATTCTCTTTCAGTTCATAGTTTAAATGGGGCTACTTTTGAAGAGTGTTCGGAAACTTCAGATCGTGCAGAATGTGGCCGCGAAAGCTATTGTGGGGTTACTTAGGTTTGCCCACGTCTCTCCAACACTCTGTGGTTTGCATTGGCTACCGATCAGTTTCCGGTCACAATTCAAAGTATTGGTAATGACCTATAAAGCCCTACACAGCATCGGACCAGAATACCTTTGGGACCCTCTTCTGCCGCATGAATCCCAGCGGCCAATAAGGTCCCACAGAGTTGGTCTTCTCTGGGTCCCATTGACTAAACAATGTTATCTGGCGGGCCCCAGGGGAAGAGCCTTCTCTGTGGCAGCCCCGGCCCTCTGGAATCAACTCCCCCCAGAGATCAGAACTGCCCCCACCCTCCTTGTCATTTCTAAATTGCTTAAGACCCACCTATATTGCCAGGCATGGGGGAATTGAGACATCTCCCCCAGTCTTATATAGTTTTAAGTATGGTATGCTTTTGTTGTATGGTTTTTAAATATCGGGTTTTTAAATACTTTCTTTTATATATTAGATTTGTTACATTGCACATTGTTATTATTATTGTTGTGAGCCACCCCGTGTCTATGGAGAGGGGCCGCATACAAATCTAATAAATTATTATTATTATTATTATTATTATTATTATTATTATTATTATTATTATTATTATTATTAAGTTTCATAGAAGCTCAAGAATTTAACAACTTTTTATTCAGAAATAAACAGCAAGAGTGATTAGAATCTTAATTTTAGAACATTTTAAATGGAACAAGGGGCCAGATATTGGAATAAGATTTTCCAACTAATTATAAGAATTATTTTTGTGGACAGTTAAAAACCTATTAAAAATATATGCAGTTTTCAATGTTCAGTGTAAGAAATTCCCTGGTTGAAAAATGTAGATTAGAGAAAAGTATGATAAGAGAGACTTTGAAGGCTGGACACTAGAGGCAGTAAGAAAGAGCTAAAAATTATAATTAGGAGAAGAGAGCTACCAATACAGAATGAAGAAAAGTATTTTAATTTCAGAAGAATTCAAGGATATTTGGCAAAAGTGAACTCAGAAACTTGCTACCATAAAGTGCATTTTAAAGTGTGTTTTTGGAACAGTATTTTAAGGGAATAAACATCAGGATTTTTAAAAGCAAAAAAGGAATATAAAGTTAGTGTAAGCTGTCCAGAATCTTCTCGGGGTGAAATGGGTGACAAAGTAATAATAAACAAATAATGTCAATTTAATTGATTATTCATAGACACACAGAGATTAGTGGTGGGTTTCTATTGGTTCGCCCCAGTTCAGGCATACCAGTAGCAGCGGTGGGAGCCTCTGCCCATTCACTTGACATCATCACGCACGCTCTGTGCATGCTCAGACGTTTCTGTGCATGCGCAAAAGCGGCACGCGCACACACATCTCTATACTGATAGCAAGAGTAAATGGAACACATTGCTGACACAGATATGTGTGTGTGCATTTGTGCACATGTGCATATAGAAAAAGAAAAAAAAAGGGGGGGAAAGAAAAAAGAAATATGATGATTGACAGATTGACAGACAGAGAGATCAATCTTAATGGGCTTTTCCTGACCAAAATGACCATAGAAACATAGAAACATAGAAGTCTGACGGCAGAAAAAGACCTCATGGTCCATCTAGTCTGCCCTTATACTATTTTCTGTATTTTATCTTAGGATGGATATGTTTATCCCAGGCATGTTTAAATTCAGTTACTGTGGATTTATCTACCACGTCTGCTGGAAGTTTGTTCCAAGGATCTACTATTCTTTCAGTAAAATAATATTTTCTCATGTTGCTTTTGATCTTTCCCCCAACTAACTTCAGATTGTGTCCCCTTGTTCTATCTTATTTAACCCTTTAATATATTTAAATGTTTCGATCATGTCCCCCCTTTTCCTTCTGTCCTCTAGACTATACAGATTGAGTTCATTAAGTCTTTCCTGATACGTTTTATACTTAAGACCTTCCACCATTCTTGTAGCCTGTCTTTGGACCCGTTCAATTTTGTCAAAATCTTTTTGTAGGTGAGGTCTCCAGAACTGAACACAGTATTCCAAATGTGGTGACCTCACATGTGGTGACCAGGTTTAAAATATTTTTTTGTAGATAAAATATTATATTTGTTTTTGTTAAAATATATGTATTATTATTTCTGGTATATGTTAAAACTTGAGAAAGAGTTTCTAAGATGAGACAAAGAGAAAATGAAAAGAAATTAATTTATGAGTCACTATTTTGAAGGGACTAAAGATTAAGATTTTTAATAAATTCCTGGTTTATGATAGCTCAGGATTTTTCCTGAATAATGAGGCTTTAAAGATTTGTTTATAAGATATGGGAAGAAAAAAGTTTTTGTTCTATTTTTAGAGAAAGTAATAAGTTACTATGTTAAAAGTAAAGAATTGTGAAGCTGATTTATTTGAATAAGATAAAAATGTATTGTTACTTCTGGTAGCTCTTAACAGATTTGCTGATTACGATTCAATTATGGGGCTTCATATTTTTTTTTATCGATAAGAGTTGGAATATGGAAAGAAGAGATTTCCGTTTAGTTAGGAATTGTTTGTTCTTGTATTTATA
The DNA here is from genome assembly GCF_031021105.1 of Erythrolamprus reginae. Lineage (NCBI taxonomy): Eukaryota > Metazoa > Chordata > Lepidosauria > Squamata > Dipsadidae > Erythrolamprus > Erythrolamprus reginae. The sequence goes on from NC_091952.1 coordinate 37,449,650, forward strand.
AAGGGAGAAGTCCTTTATCATATATTCCTTTGTTCTTCTATTTTTCTCTCCCCTTATTTTCTCAGCACTTTTCCTTCTTTTTTACTTTTTACTTTTACTTCATTTCTGTTATTTGTATCTTTGAATGTTTAAACTTTAATTTAAAAATTGTTTGGAAACTCCAGATTGTGCAGAATGCAGCTGCGAGAGCAGTCATGGGCTTACCTAGGTATGCCCATGTTTCACCAACACTCCTCAGTCTGCATTGGTTGCCTATCAATTTCCGGTCACAATTCAAAGTGTTGGTTATGACCTTTAAAGCCCTTCATGGCACTGGACCAGAATATCTCCGAGACCGTCTGCTGCCGCACGAATCCCAGCGACCGATTAGGTCCCACAGAGTGGGCCTTCACCGGGTCCCGTCAACTAAACAATGTCGGTTGGTGGGCCCCAGGGGAAGAGCCTTCTCTGTGGTGGCCCCGACCCTCTGGAACCAACTCCCCCCGGAGATTAGAACTGCCCCTACTCTCCTTGCCTTTCGTAAGCTCCTTAAGACCCACCTTTGTCGTCAGGCATGGGGGAACTGAGACATCTCCCCCGGGCATATACAATTTATGAATGGTATGTCTGTCTGTATGTTTGTTTAGAAAATGGGGTTTTTAAAATATTTTTAAACTGTAATTTAGATTTGTTGTAAATTGTTTCACTTTGTTGTGAGCCGCCCCGAGTCTGCGGAGAGGGGCGGCATACAAATCTAAATAATAAAATAAATAAATAAATAAATAAATAAATAATAAAAATCAGTGAAAAGATGTTGTTAGAATAGAATAGAATGAGCTGAAAGGGACCTTGGAGGTCTTTTATTTCACTCCTTGCTCAAGCAAAAGAACCTATATCTTTTCGGATAAGTGACTATCCAATCTCCTCTTAAAAACATCCAGTGATGGAGCACCACAGTTTCTGAAGGCAAGCTGACCCGTTGGTTAATTGTCCTCACTATTAGGAAGTTTCTCCTTAATTCCAAATTGCTTTGCTGTTTGATTAGTTTCTAACAGTTATTTCTTGTCTTGCCCTCTGGTGTATTGGAAAATAAATTTATTTATTTATTCGACTTCTATGCCGCCCAATCCCAAAGGACTCAGTGCAGCTTACAACAATATAAAAATTACAAAAACAATGAAAAGAAGTCAAATATAAAAACTAAACTATAAAATCTTAACTAAAAACCATAATAACTAACCCATCAACGTGCATACATAACATTCATACAATATGGCCATGATAGTTGTTAAATTTCATGGGGCCCATGCCGGCCAGCAAAGCCAGGTCTTAGTAGCCTTATGAAAAGCCAATGGGGGGGGGGGGGGCAATACAGACCTCGGAGGGGAGTTGGTTCCATAGAGCCCGGGCAAATCAAATACTGGAATACCATGTCATCTTAATACTCCTGGAATCAAGTTGCTCATTATATTGGTTCAATCCCCAAGCTGGCTGATCTCTGTAGAGGTTTAGATGATTCTTACCTTCCCCAATGATATAGTATCACCTTTCTTGTATACTACACTGACATACCACACAGCCTTTTGACAAGGAAAGATACAGGAATATCCTTGTTTAAATAAGACTTTCGGGGTTCAGTGTTATAAACATCTCCCTATCTTTAGGTGCCATAATCTGGGTTTTTTAAAAAAAAGTTATTGGTGTCTGTTGAATATGGATTGGAAGTTGCTTTTGTACAGTTTGTACAAATAACTAAATAAAGAACAAAACATTGAAGGACTGGGAGAAAGTTAAAAGGATCAGAGCCTGCCTGTGCCTTTGATCTCTGTGCTTCTGCAGTCAGGCACTTTAGCTGACATCTTGAACAGTGAGATTCTGAGAGAGGCTTGTCTTACTGCAGGGGAACTGATTGTTGTAGAGATGAAAGTTCCCTGTTAGCAAAAGAAGTGGGTGGAGTGATGGCCTGGAATAGATTGTTAAAAGACCTTCAAAGCCAGAGATGTGAGCGTGAAAAGATGCATAAAATTAATTACCTTTTCCTGAAAACTGGCTGTTATTTACCCATCGATGAACACATGCTGAGGTCTGGTTAGCTTTGCTATTCTTACTTTACCAAGATTTACCAAATAAGGTTTTTTAAAATTATTTTTTAATTAAAATATTTATCAAATAAGGATGCCTACTGAGATGGATTGTTCTCTCTGTTAGATGAATTCAATTTATGCTGTTCATCCTCTTCTCTTTCTTTCTATTCGCTCCCTCCAGCATTATGGATTTCTCAAGAGTACTAAGTTTTTGCCTAATGTCTCCAAAATGTCATAATTTGAATTAGGTCATTTATGACTCAAATGAGAAAACTGGACTGATTTGGTCTATGATCCATTTATTTGTTTTATTGGCTATTTATGATGCTAGGAGTTTTCTCCAGCATCAAAGTTCAAAACTGACCTTATTCAAAAGTGTCAATAGTCTATCTATTAGAATCTAATTTTCAATTCCATACAGTGTCATCAGCATAGTTCCCTCTAAGCTGAGCAGTGAGCAATCGCTCACTTAAAAATCATCAGAAAAACTCAGAGTTTTTCAAACCTGCCCAGAAGCCGAGAGGGAAAGAGTGAGAGGGAAGGAGAGAGAGAGGAAGAGAGGAAGAGAGAGAAACAGATAGAAAAAAGAGAGGAAGGAAAAGAGAAAGAAAAAGAATGGGAGTAAGGAAGAGAGAAAGAAAATCAAAATCTAGTTTGAAACTAGCTCAACTATTTAAGTGGCATTTTGATATTGATAGAGTTGCCCTCTTATGAACTCACTGTTATAGACACACAGTACAGTATTTTATTTTGAAATTCTCTGAGGCAAAACAGGGTGAGTTTTTTGTTTGTTTGTTTGTTTGTTTGTTTGTTTATTTGTTTATTTGTTTATTTATTTATTTGTTTATTTATTAATATTTCTGCGCTCAGACATTATACTTTTCCGCCCCCCCCCCCCAAAAAAAAAAATTAGAGGGAACACTGGTCATCAGGGGTGGGATTCAGCCCGTTCAAATCACTTCGGGCGAACCGGATGTTAATTTTATATCTGGTTTGCTGAACCAGTAGTTGCAAGGACTGGCTCACCCCTCCCCTCCCAGGAGTCTCCATGTGGCCCAATTTGGATGTGAGGTAAGCGCAGGGCCCACGTGGAAGCTGTGGGAGGGTGAAAAACAGGCCTACTGGAAATATTGGAAGTTTCCAGCCTTGGAAGGCTATTGAGTCTCCGAGAGGGCTGTTTTCACCCTCCCGGAGACTCAAGGAAAGTCTATGGAGTCTGGGGAGGGTGAAAGGCTGCCCCCCCCTCCCAAGCTAAGGTGCAGGAGGCCAAGTAGAGTTGGAAAACATGATTATTTGTTACCAGTTGATGACTATCTTGTTCACAGTCATTTGATGTCCTAAACCTGCTTTTAATTTTACAAAAGGAAAAAAAAAGATGTTAAATGTCTAAATAGATTCAGTGCCTTTTGTTGCCACCAGTTAATAAGAGGTTTCTTCATATAACAAGTGTTTTTGTGAATTGTTAATTGCTTTTAGTTCTTGATAATGTAGCCATTAGTTTTCATTCCCAGAGCCTACATGCTGGCATGTCATGACATGGAATCACATTAGTAAATCAAACTCAGGGTCATGTTGTTACTATCCTCAGAGTATGTCAGTTTGACTTCCAAATGGGACAGTTACAGAAAAGTAATCTTGGAATTACAGATTTTTATTTTTGGTCAATGTCAGATAAAGAATATGTATCTCTGCAACAAGCTTCAGTTGCACTTGAGTTGAGCTTGATTTCTACAGTTTTCTTGGCAGTGTTATTGAAGTAGCTTTTCATTACTGCTTTCTCATCCTTAATTTAGCCTACATCTTTGGAGTTTTCTATTTAAGTGCTACCTGAGACAAGGCAAGGTTGGCTGGCTACTGTCAGTTGAGCTTGCTTGGCCTTGGCCTTAGAAGCTAAATAAGGTCAGGCCTGTTTGGCACTTGAATGGAAGACCACTAGGGCAGAGGTGGGTTCCTCCCGGTTTGGACGGGGTTGCTCGAAATGATAGCGACCAGTTGGTGATGTCATGATGTCAGTCAGTGCTGATCTGTGAACACTGACATTTTTATTTATTTATTTTTAAAATTGAATTTATTTTTTCTTCTGAGCATGTGCAGAAGCTGAGTTTTGGATACTGCATCTTGTTTTTGGCTATTTTTTGGGGTAAGGGGGGAGTGTTGGATTTTTTGTTACTGCGCATGTGCACGTGCAGGAGGCCACGCAGGAGAAAGCAAACCGGGAGCAAGATAAAATCCACCCCTGCATTAGGGTATTTAATTAACCTTGTTTTGTAAACTTAACTGCTAATAGAGATCTTACATTAACTAAAAATTTGGAAGAAAATAGTGGGCCTTGTAAGTCTTTCTCTGGTTCTCTGCAGCTCTGTAAAGTTTTAACAAAGGCATATAATGCATTGCTGTTCTTCACTGTGTGATTAATCAAAGGGGGGCTGTTTTGCATCTGTTGCTATATAAACTTTGCTAAGAAGTTAATGCAATTCACATAGCTCTAAATTTTTGCCACCTTGTTTGTGTCCCTACAGAAACATGGTCGGGGTCAAGTACTCTTTGACCTGGTCTGCGAGCACCTTAACTTGTTGGAGAAGGATTATTTTGGACTCACATTCTGTGATTCAGATAGTCAAAAGGTATGTTGGGCTGGTTCAAATAAAGTTTGTGGTTTGTCTGTTTCAGATGTTGTGGTTTATGTAGGATTTCCTTTTAATGTGCTCTCATACTTTTTCAGAATTGGCTGGATCCTTCTAAAGAAATAAAGAAACAGATTCGCAGTGAGTAGTTCAAAGCATGGATATTTAAGAGTTTTCTCTCTTTTTTAAATTGAATTTTAAAAAACAAAAACAAAACATTAAACAGCAATAACCACATCAAACTTTCAATAAATTTGTAAACATTATAAATGCTAGAAAATAAAAAACAGAACAGAAAAAGGAAAGACAAAAACAAACAAGAAAGAGAGAAGAGAAAAACAACAACCAGACACAAATAAAACATACATTTGGGATATTTACATCCCCTTCTCATTCAGAATTTCAGTCAGATGTGTACACATTTTTAGCTTATTTTAGTTAACATATTGCTTTGCATATTTACATATTTGCTTACTTTTCTACAACTTTGAATTTTAATCTTTTAAACTGTCTTTCTGTATAGTTTCTTTACTTTTATCTCTTTCTTTCTTTCTTTCTTTCTTTCTTTCTTTCTTTCTTTCTTTCTTTCTTTCTTTCTTTCTTTCTTTCAGCCAATTATAGAAGTTCTCCCATATTTTATAATAGCACGAATCCTCCTTGCCTTCTAGTTTTCTTGACAACATATCCATCTCTGCACAATCCATCACCTTTTTAATTGCCATCCCTTCTTCCGGTATCTTTTCACTTTTCCAACGTTGGGCATATATGATCGTTGCCGCTGTTAAGATATGGATAATCAAATACTGAATTTCTTTTTTATACTTCTCAATCTGGAAGCCATCATTCAAAAGAATATAGTCAAGAATTTAATATAATAAACGTTTTGTAAGCATAGCTTCTCCTAGAGATCTTAACTAAATGTTTGGAAGGGAATAGTGGGCCTTACAAGACTTTCTGGTACTGTGCTGCTCTGTAACAAAGGCATAGAAAGTATATATTTATTTATTTATTTATTTATTGGATTTGTATGCCGCCCCTCTCCAGAGACTCGGGGCGGCTAACAGCGACAATAAAAAAGTGTACAATAGTAATTTGGTATTGATGATTAAAAATCAATTAATATAAAAACCAAACATACATACATACATACCATGCATAGAATTGTAAATGCCTAGGGGGAAAGAGGATCTCAATTCCCCCATGCCTGGCGGCAGAGGTGGGTTTTAAGTTGTTTACGAAAGGCAAGGAGGGTGGGGGCAGTTCTAATCTCTGGGGGGAGTTGGTTCCAGAGGGCTGGGGCCGCCACAGAGAAGGCTCTTCCCCTGGGTCCCGCCAGGCGACATTGCTTAGTTGACGGGACCCGGAGAAGATCCACTCTGTGGGACCTAACTGGTCGCTGGGATTCATGCAGCAGAAGGCGGTCCCTGAGGTAATCTGGTCCGGTGCCATGAAGGGCTTTATAGGTCATAACCAACTCTTTGAATTGTGACCGGAAACTGATCGGCAACCAATGCAGACTGCGGAGTGTTGGTGTAACATGGGCATGTAACGTGTGTGTCTGTTAGCATATGGGGTTTTTAAATATTTAAATATTTTAAATTTGTCTGATTACCTATGATTTGTTTCTACATGTTGTGAGCCGCCCCGAGTCTTCGGAGAGGGGCGGCATACAAATCTAAGTAATAAATAAATAAATAAATATTTGGGAAAGCCCATGATTGCTCTTGCAGCTGCATTCTGCACGATCTGAAGTTTCCGAACATTTTTCAAAGGTAGCCCCATGTAGAGAGCATTACAGTAGTCAAGCCTCGAGGTGATGAGGGCATGAGTGACTGTGAGCAGTGACTCCCGGTCCAAGTAGGGTCGCAACTGGTGCACAAGGTGAACCTGGGCAAACGTCCCCCTCGCCACAGCTGAAAGATGTTTCTCTAATGTCAGCTGTGGATCGAGGAGGACGCCCAAGTTGCGAACCTTCTCTGAGGGGGCCAGTGATTCTCCCCCCAGGGTAATGGATGGACAGATGGAGTTGTCCTTGGGAGGTAAGATCCACAGCCACTCCGTCTTGTCTGGGTTGAGTTTGAGCTTGTTGACACTCATCCAGGCCCTAACATCCTCCAGGCACCGGCCCATCACTTCCACTGCTTCGTTGGCTGGACATGGGGTGGAGATGTATAACTGGGTATCATCGGCGTATTGATGATACCTCACCCCATGCCCTTGGATGATCTCACCTAGCGGTTTCATGTAGATATTAAATAGCAGGGGGGAGAGGACCGACCCCTGAGGCACCCCACAAGGGAGAGACCTAGAGGTATTGTTGTTCTTCACTGCATGATCAGTCAAAAGGAGGTTGTTTTCCAACTGTTTTGATATAAGCTTTGGAAAGAAGTTTATTTATTTAAATTTATAGGCTGCCCTTCTAATGGACGCAGGGCGGTGAAGTTAATGCAATTCAAAAAACTCTTAGTTTTTGCCACCTTGTTTGTGTCCATACGGACAAACGTTTTGTTCTAAAGAAATAAAGAAACATTCACAGTAAGTAGTTCAAAGCATTGATGTTTAAGACTTCTCAATCTGGAAGCCATCATTCAAAAGAATATAGTCAAGAACTTAATATAAAACATATTGCATACTAAGATCACTGTGTAATTATTAACATTCATTTGAAATGCTCTAGAGCACGGGTGTCAAACTAACAGCGTCATGTTGTCATCATGATGTATCATTACTCCCCCCCTTCCATCGCTAAACTGGGGGTGGGGATGGCCTGTGCGGGCCGCGAGTTTGACATCCCTGCTCTAGGCTGTAGAAAACTACAATTATTTTACTGGCTGTTGAAATACATATAGAGGCCCAGAAACATCTCATTCACTCGAATAGCCTATAGTAGTGTACAGTGTTCCCTCGATTTTTGCGGGGGATGCGTTCCGAGACTGCCCGCGAAAGTCGAATTTCCGCGAAGTAGAGATGCGGCAGTAAAAACACTATTTTTGGCTATGAACAGTATCACAAGCCTTCCCTTAACACTTTAAGCCCCTAAATTGCAATTTCCCATTCCCTTAGCAACCATTTAGATTATTACTCACCATGTTTATTTATTAAAGTTTATTTAAAAAAATATTTATTAAAGGCAGACAAAAGTTTGACGATGACATATGACATCATCGGGCGGGGTAAACCGTGGAATAGAGGAAAAAACCCGCAAAGTATTTTTTAATTAATATATTTGAAAAACCGTGGTATAGACTTTTCGCGAAGTTCGAACCCGCGAAAATCGAGGGAACACTGTATTTCAACACTACTAGGCCTCTGTATGTATTTCACCTGAATTTCCACTACCGATTTTCTAACAGGTAGATTTGGAACAACTGACAAAACTAGATTTACTCTGCCTGAAGAGAGTAAATCTAGAAAAGCTTTGAGTCTCTGGCTTTTCTGTTGTCTTGCTGTCCTGCAGCAAGTCCTCCAGTCCTGCTGTGCTGAAGAGATTAATACTTCAGAGATGATTGAGAGCAATCTCATTTTTAAAAAGCACAGAATTCTTGTCAGCTCCATCCCCTTTTGCCCATTCACCAGAAATGAATTTCCATTGTATTTATCCATCTCAGACTTCTCTGCTTCCTAGCAATTCCATTTGCAATCTTCAGAGATGGAAAAAGATGTCAAGGTTGCTCTATCTAATCTATTGTCAGGGTTTCTTTTCTACCAACTCCATAAAATAATCTCCGTGACACCCAGCTGTGTCATACAAACTTCCTGAAGTACAGTTTTGCCTCACAAAGGTAAAGCAAATAACGTCTACGATACGTGTGAGCAAGAGAGTCTCAGGTTCGTTTCTTTTCTTGTTTGATTTTAAGAGCTGGCGAAATACTTCTTACTGACTTTTTCTTCTAAAATAGCTGGCTACGGGACAGGTTCGTGATGCGGTGTCTTGAAGAGATGTTGCTGGAGGTCTTTCCCCAACAGCAGCTCTCTTGAGGATTTGAGCTTGTTTCCATGGCAACAGCAAAGTCACTGTCTCTCTGCACAGCAAAGACTCTTTTGCTTATTGCAAACCTTAAAAGGCAAGCCTACCTGCTGTTCGCCTCAGCCATTAAGATCCAGGGAAGCAAGGATCTCCAGTAATTCTGAGGAGTGTGTCTTTTTAAAGCCCTTTATAGTTTCCTTAGAGATTGAAAAGGGAATGTGAGGCAACTCAAAAAAAGAAATAAAAACCATGTGTCAGAGAGTCAATCAAAGATGCATCACCTAAATATACGTCCTAATATTTTTCCCTTTCCCTCCCTCTTTCTCTCTCTCGCTCTCATTTAGGTGGTCCCTGGAATTTTGCTTTCACGGTCAAATTTTATCCACCAGATCCAGCCCAACTCACAGAAGACATCACAAGGTAAAGTAAAATGTATCCGTCTTGGCCAATTCTTACACCACTCTCTTAAAAGAAAAATAGTTGAGTTCATACATTAATGAAGTCATAGTTTATTTTATCGGTGTGAAATAAATCTCAAAGGCTGGAAATACACAGCAAGCCATGCCAATTTGTGTTCAGGAAAAAAATTCCTGTCTCTCATTAGTCACTCTCTCAGAACTATTCCAAGAACTACTTCAAGAGCAACAAAATAGCATGACAATTTCCCAGGCTGTTGTTCCTAGTGCTAATATTGGTTATTGGAAAGAAGGAACATTCTTCCAGAAGCAAAAACCTGGTCTTAATAATATTTCTCCAGTCTTGTTGGGAACACTGAAGCACTTCCGGGTTGTAAGGATTAGCCGGTGACATCATTGTTGCCTGGGGGATGCCCTGTTGCGGTTCCTTTCATGTCCCTCTTAAGTGGTACCCATCTATGTGGTCTCCTGCTTTCAAAGTGCTGGAGTGAATGACGGGAACTCACCCTGTCCCTTGGCAGCAACTGGATTTTGAGGACGAGTCTGCGATCGTGAGCCTAGCATTCTAACCACAGGAGCCACCACACTCCTTATCCTAATAATAATTTGCATTCTTGGTGTTGAAGGGGAGGGAACGTTTGGATCAGAGACCTTGGTGTGGTTTCCTATTTGACTGCCAAATGGAGGTAACTTATTTTGCAAGAACTCTTCACTGTAGCATTAATCCCCTGTATTTTCATTGTTGGAGATTAATAGTCCATCGGCCAAATATTCTGGCCTTATTTAAGTGGTACAGTTTTTTAGTCACACGGGATTAATTAAAACTGGATGTTCATCAATTTTCTGATAAGCTTTGTCGGCTACCCCTCATTTGGAGCAGATTCCCCAGTTTAAGTTATTAAAATTCAGAATTCCAATTGCTGACTTTATCAAATTCCCCCGAAGACTGTTGTGTAAAATGGACATGCTGCAATTAATGGTGGAATACTAGTTTAACAGGCTTGTCTGGAAACATAACCATCCCTTAGTTGTTTTCTTTTCTCATGGACATTTCAACTTTCTGACCTCTTCCTCTCCTTAGGTATTACTTGTGCCTGCAACTTCGAGCAGATATTATCAGCGGACGTCTACCGTGTTCTTTTGTAACACATGCACTGTTAGGCTCCTATGCTGTACAAGCTGAACTGGGGGATTACGATGCTGAAGAACATATTGGCAATTATGTTGGCGAACTACGTTTTGCTCCAAATCAGACCAGAGAATTGGAAGAGCGTATTATGGAGCTACATAAGACTTACCGGTGAATACGTTTTTTATTACTACTGCTAATATCAAAACAAGCTTTGGAAAGATTTCCATAACCTATATGTTCCTATATTCAGCATAAAAAACCCCTTTTAAACAAATGTCAACATTTTAGCTCATCAAATTCTGTAATTTTCTTTTATTTATTTTTTTTCAATCCGTTTTTGTCTTATTTGTCTTCTAAAGGGGCATGACACCTGGCGAGGCAGAGATTCACTTCCTGGAGAATGCCAAGAAACTTTCAATGTATGGAGTTGACTTGCATCATGCCAAGGTATTAGTGAAACTGTGGAGTTTTGAGGGCACATAAGTGAGGAAAAAACCTTGGATTATTCTGAAGCAATATTTACTCCTGTTTAAAAGTTCCTTAAACTACGTAACATTATTATTATTATTATTATTATTATTATTATTATTATTATTAATTGGATTTGTATGTCTCCCCTCTCCGGAGACTCGGGGCGGCTAACAGCAATAATATTGTACACATAACAGTGTACAATAATAATCCAATACTAAAAACAATTAAAAACTCATTAATATAAAAACCAAACATACATACAGACATACCATGCATAAAATTGTAAAGGCCTAGGGGGAAAGAGTATCTCAATTCCCCCATGCCTGATGGCAGAGGTGGGTTTTAAGTAGCTTATGAAAGGCAAGGAGGGTGGGGGCAATTCTAATTTTTTGGGGGAGTTGGTTCCAGAGGGCCGGGGCCGCCACAGAGAAGGCTCTTCCCCTGGGTCCCGCCAAGCGGCATTGTTTAGTTGACAGGACCTGGAGAAGACCAACTCTGTGGGACCTAACTGGTCGCTGGGATTCGTGCAGCAGAAGGCGGTCCCTGAGATAATTTGAGAACATCCACTTAAACCTATCCCGTTTTCCCCAAAATAAGATATCCCCTGATAATAAGCCCAACCCTGCTTTTGAGTGCATGACATTAAGGCCAAGCGCTTATTTCAGGGTTCAAAAAGATATAATACAGAGTCTTATTTTCGGGAAAACATAGTATGGGTTCTTTCATTTGAGATACTATGCTTAAACATCAATATTACTTTGCCTTCTGACAAATTTTGTAGAAGACATTGGTTTATTTATAATTAAATTGTATGGTTGCTATCACAGAAATAGCTATTTTGATATCTAGGGACAAACATTTAGAAATCGAATTTTAAATTCAATTGAGTTTTTAAAAGGTCATGGTAGTTTGCAACCATGTTGTGGAATATTTTCAGTAAGAATGAACTGAAAAGTGGATTTTTTAAAAAATGAAAGAGATAAATAGAAACCTAGAAACGTATTATTTTTATTTGAAAAATCCTCAGTATGAAATCTATTCTTTTTTTCCCCATATTTTATATTTCCTGTCCTCCCTATTCCTGAGATTTTTCTCCTTTCCTTTCTGTATTAGTTATTGCGTTGTTTCCTTACTTTTTGCTCCACAACAAAGAAGTTAATTTTGAAGCCATCTCCCATTAGTGACTGACAGCACATATAATTATTGAATTAATATAAAGCCTGTCCTCCATGCTATTTTTTTCGCACAATGATTGTTGGGTGATTTTTATTCTTTAATGGGGTTCACTCAATGAAGGGCTACCAAAATTTTTACTATCACACTGTGGGCATGTTTTATGCAGGACACCTTGCATTTTCTTTCAACATCTTTCAGTGTAAATTGGGTACTCTGGGATGGAGCTCCATTTTTGCTACCCCACTGCATTCCCACCTGTCCGGGCAGTAGCCCACTCCCGGGTTAACTATACAAGTAGCACAAAAAATCATCAAAATGTTACTTAACAAACACCCTCTCGTGCTAAAACAAAAGGGAGAAGTTACTAAAAGAGAAAGTGTTTCATCCATGATCCACAGTTATGTATGTGTGTCTGTTGACATTCTGCCACAGTTTTAATAGCCCTTGTCCAGAATTCATTGAATGCTATCGGTAGAATTAAGACACAAGCTAAAATAGCTCTAGTACTATATAGGTCAGGAGCAGCAATGGCTGATGGACTTGCTTTTCCTAGCACCAGAAAATTGTTTTGTAATATTAAAAAAAGACCAGGTTCTAGAATCTTTATATCCCTTTCCTTGTTCCTTTGTGGATGGTTATAAACTTTGAGATTTATACCCACTTGGAAAAAATACCCGTGGTGGGAAAGCTGCTTTAGTAGAGCATTATAGTTAGTGGAACCATGCAGCTATGTCTGGAAATGAGTAGAAGCAGCTACATAAAAAGCTACAAGATTTGAAATTATAAAAAATTAGTTTAATATCCTATTAGTTTAATATCCTATTCCAAGGAGATATATTTCCTACCTAAGGTATATCTGATATTTCCAAGAGGTCTGGCTACAATCTGTAGCTCTCAAACTTTTTAAGGATCATTTTGTTCCTCTGGTTTTTAATATATGATTATCCTAATTTGGGGGTGGGGGTGGTTAAACAGTGGCCTACTTGGTATTTAAATGGGACATATGTTGATTTGTCCTTGCCCTTTAGATGTATTGATCTTGGTTTCTTGCCTGTTTAAAAATGCTAGGTAGTGGCAGATTTCTATGTATTCACATTTTCCTCTTTTTCCCAGGATTCAGAAGGCATTGACATCATGCTGGGTGTTTGTGCCAATGGCCTTCTCATATATAGGGATAGGCTGAGAATAAACCGTTTTGCCTGGCCCAAGATCCTCAAGATTTCATATAAAAGAAGTAACTTTTACATCAAAATTCGACCTGGTGAGGTAAGCATGTTCACAAATGAAAAAGAACAAAGATTAAAAGCAAGAGAGAATAAAGGAAAGAGAGGGCGTATTTAGTATTTTCTACTAAATAAGAAACAAATCCTGTTGATGATCTGAATATTTTTTTTTAATCAGCAGATTTCAAATTGGCTTAATAGGAAGTCATTAGTTCTGGGTGTCACTGCTTATGCCTCTGATTTTTTTTAAGTGTAGCGTAGAATGAAAAATTAATCTACCTGTCTTGCCTTTCTGCATATGGATGGGACTCAGGATAAAAGGTTTTTTTCCCCTCTTAATTTATTCCAAACACAGGAGGGGAAAAAATACATTCTGAATTATTTTTCTTCCTGTAATATCTATTTCCCTGGTAGAGACTGAGGAGCTCTTTCTTCTCTTCCTTTTGAATTCATTATGAAGATTATCATTAAGAGGAAAAGGTTCTTGTGTCAGTTGTGCTTGGCATAATGGAACAATGCCCGCCAAACCAGTTTTTGTGATTTACTTTTTATTGGGCAGGAATAATTAACCTCAAAAAAGTTGTGACAAGTGATCATATGTTGACTAAAACCATATCAGGCTTTCTGTACCTCGGATAATTCATCAACACACTCAGGCAACGGTTTTATTTATTTATTTATTTATTATTTATTCAATTTTTATGCCGCCCTTCTCCTTAGACTCAGGGCGGCTTACAACAAGTTAGCAATAGCACTTTTTTAACAGAGCTAGGCTATTGCCCCCACAATCTGGGTCCTCATTTTACCCACCTCGGAAGGATGGAAGGCTGAGTCAACCTTGAGCCGGTGATGAGATTTGAACCGCTGACCTTCAGATCTACAAGTCAGCTTCAGTGGCCTGCAGTACAGCACTCTACCTGCTGCGCCACCCCGGCTTTCCATCACTGGTGCTATTGATGACTAGCGCGAGCATGTCTGTCAAGCGCACACACGCATGTCAGCACAAAATTCAGCTTCTGTGCATACGGGAGCAAAACCCGCTAAAAATTGGCAAAATCTCACACGCGTGAGCAACTTTGTGTGAGATTTGGCTTCCTGCACATGCGTAGAAGCCAAATCTCACACGGACATGTGCGCCCACCCGCCAGTCACGTACAGCTGCGCGCGCAGCTCCATTTTCGCTCCCATTCTATACAGTGGCCCATACTTCCTGGAACCCATTACTGAACATCATTATCCTTGCCCTGGTGCTGAGATGCTCATTTTTGGAGGGTAAATACTTCCAAAGGAGCTTCTATCTCATAACAGCCTGCTCTTAATGTAAGCTAAAGCCTGATTAAAGTGATCTTATGGAAATGAGAATTTCCACTAGAAAAACACAGTAAAATCTCCCTGTTCCTTCTTCAGCAAACATTCTGATTCATCTGAAAACAGCACCTACTTCCAGGCTCTGATTGTCCTGCAGTAGAACTATTCTTCTCATTCATTTGCTGAGCTTCTTCTGTACTTCTACAACTATTTCCATGGTGGCTGCCAGAAAGATTGAATGCCTAACAAATAATGTCTTTTGGAGTGGTGGGAATAGCCAGCGGATCTTCCTAGAGATTGATATTCCCATTGGAGAAACACTTGTCAGTAGTTTGCAAGAAATTAGGTCAGTTATATAATTATTTATAAAGAGTGTCAGGTTCAAAACTCCATTCATTAGGAAGCAAAAGAACCTAAAGAATTGTAAGGAGTAACAAGAATCCTAAAGAGAAGGACAAACTGATGAGCCTGTTGTCCTTTGGGCACTTAAAAGAAGCCACCTTTCATTTGTGAAATTTTTTTACAGTGTTGGGCCATTATATTTGTGACGGGCTTGTTTCTCCTACTCAAAGGAAAATAAGGACCTGAGAAGAGTTGTGAAGTCCTAGAGAGCTCTGTCTTCGTTATATTTGTCTGCCACGGGGAGAACTAGACTATTTTATTGATCATTTCACTTTTTCTCTGTATCCCGTTTCCTTGCTGCTGTCAGTCTCCTTGATTCCACTATTTGCTGGGTTCCGCAGCCTCTACCCCAAGCAATTGCTACTGTTTTGACAGCAAATTTGCCCTGTTCTCTGAAGAGGTATAGTGAACGTTCTGCATTTAGGACAGTGATTTAGGGAATGACAGGCTTTCTTCCCATCTTGGGGACAAGAAGAAAGCACATGGACACAGGCATGCATGTGGAGAAGCACAGAGAGTCTTACGGTGTTCCTTGTGGCACAGTTTGTGGTTGATTTATGATTCTCATTCCCCCCCCCCTTTCCCTGTGTTTACAGTATGAGCAGTTTGAGAGTACCATTGGTTTCAAGCTGCCCAATCATCGCTCAGCTAAGAGGCTCTGGAAGGTTTGCATTGAACATCACACTTTTTTCAGGTGAGAAAAAGGAAAAAATAAGAAAGAGTTGAGTGTCTGTAGTGAAATGTTACAAATAAGATTGAGAAATGTGAATATGGAACTTCAGATCCTTTCGAGGACATCCCTGTATTAGATCACCATGGAAGCTCCTTTGAACTCCTTTAACTCAAAATTTCCCATCAATAAAATTTTCAACGAGACACATTGCAACATATTCAGTATTTCTTTCCCCATGTTATCTATGTTGTAATTGTGCAGCAAACATATGCAGTGGCACCTCTACCTACAAACGCCTCTACTTACGAACTTTTCTAGATAAGAACTGGGTGTTCAAGATTTTTTTGCCTCTTCTCAAGAATCATTTTCCATTTACAAACCTGAGCCTCTGAAACTGTAACCAGAAAAGGCAGGAAGACTCCATGGGGCCTCTCTGGGAATCTCCTGGGAGGAAACAGGGCCTCCATCCTCCCTGTGGTTTCCCCAATCACACGCATTATTTGTTTTTACATTGATTCCGATGGGAAAAATGGCTTATTCTTACAAACTTTTCTACTTAAGAACCTGGTCACGGAACGAATTAAGTTCGTAAGTAGAGGTACCACTGTATAGATATTATGGGAGCTGCAAAGAAATGACTACATAATTGAACTAGATTTGAACTTGATAATGTTCTCCTAGCCAAGAATTAAAATTAGTTATTTCAAGAACAGTGTGACAAAGTATTAAGAATCATCCCTCTCAGTTATATGCAGACCTATGGCCCTGTCTCTCCTATAATTACATCTTTTACTTTTCAGTTCTGTTATTCTGTTTCAGCAGGTGGTAATACCTGATTTGCATTAACTTGGTTCACAAATTAAGGAGGATTAATTCAGACTAGATGAAAGATCTTCAGTGAATAGCAGGACTGTTGGCTAGACTGGGAAGTTGAAAAACATCCTAGAAGAAGTAATGATAAACCGTTTCTATGTTTTTGTTAAAAGATATTTAAAAAGGAAGCCCTGCCTGAATATATCTATGAAGGAGATTCTGTACTTTTAAAATTGCATATATGAGGTCACTAGGCGTCGAAAACAACATGATGGCACATAATCTTTATTGCATGGTGTGTTATGATCCTGCTTGGTGTATAGAATAGTTTAAGATTTTGAATCTAATTTTTAAAACTTCCTTCAGGGCTTCATACAAAATCCACATTTTTGTTGATAAAATAACAGACGTTTGGAGGCAGATGCTATTATATTAGCACACGCTACAACAGTGGATATATTTCTAGAAATATATATTCTTTCCCCAAAGAGCTGTGTCAGCAGATGTCAGCATACACAACCAATACAATGGGTTAAAATGAGCCTGTGTGCAAATATGGCCTTTGTTCCACATCTCTTTCTAGGGGGAAAAAGAGGGAATTTGGGAGAAATGAGTATAAACTATTTGTTTTTAAAGCACCCTTTATTGAATTTAGTCCAGTTTGCTCCTTTAGAAAGATTATGTATATTATAATTGTCTTGTGTGCCTCATACAGTTGTTTAGTTTGCTGGTCATATGCATATCTTAGATGTTAATTGTATTTACTAATTGAATGGTTTGATTTCTCTTGCAATAATTGCAACTAAAATGTAAAATTCTATATTTTTGGTAACAATTTGATGAATTGGCAAAAAATAAAATTTGAAAACAGAAGAAACATGTGTATGTGTAACATATTTTTGCTGATAAGTGAAATGGTAAATTATCTGCCTTGGATATGCTCCCTAGTGGGACCGAGAGGCAATGCTTGCGCAGGAGACCCTACACTATTTCAGACAAATGATTATGCAGCATCTTCTTAAAAACTTCCAATGTTGGAGAAGTCACAACTTCTGAAGGCAAACCATTCCACTGATTAACCGTTCTGACTGTCAGGAATTTCTCCTTAGTTCTAATTTGCTTCTCTCCTTGATTAGTTTTCACCCATTGCTTCTTGTCCTATCCTCAGGTGCTTTGTGGCAACCCCTGAGATTCATTCATTCATTCATTCATTCATTCATTCATTCATTCATTCATTCATTCATTCATTCATTCATTCATTCAATTTTTATGCCGCCCTTCTCCTTAGACTCAGGGCAGCTTACAACATGTTAGCAATAGCACTTTTTAACAGAGCCAGCATATTGCCCTCACAATCCGGGTCCTCATTTTACCCACCTCGGAAGGATGGAAGGCTGAGTCAACCTTGAGCCAGTGGTGAGATTTGAACTGCTGACCTACAGATCTACAATCAGCTTCAGTGGCCTGCAGTACAGCACTCTACCTGTTGCGCCACCCTGGCTCATTATATTGGAACACTGCTATTGTGTCTCCCCTAGCCCTTCTTTTCATTAAACTAAACATACCCAGTTCCTGCAACTGTTCTTTATATGTTTTAGCCTCCAGTTCCCTAACCATCTTTGTTGCTCTTCTATGCACTTTTTCTAGAGTCTCAACATCCTTTTTACATTGTGGTGACCAAAACTGAATGCAACATTCCAAGTATGGCCTTACCAAGGCATTATAAAGTGGTATTAATACTTCATATGATCTTAATTCTATCCCTTTGTTAATGCAGCCTAGAATTGTGTTGGCTTTTTTGGCAGCTTCTGTACACTGCAGGCTCATATTTAAAAGGTTGTCCACTAGGGCTCCAAGATCCCTCTCACAGTTACTACTGTTGAGCAATGTACCACATATACTGTACCTGTGCATTTTGTTTCTCTTGCCTAATTGCAGAACTTTACTTTTTTCTCCATTGAATTTGCTTTTGTTAGATAGCACCCAATGTTCCAGTCTGTCAAGATCCTTCTGAATCTCGAGCCTATTGTCTGGAGAGTTGACTATTCTTGCCAGTTTGGTGTCATCTGTAAATTTGATTTTATACACAGAGAGAGAGAGACACACACACACACATATAGAATAGAATAGAATAGAATTTTTTATTGGCCAAGTGTGATTGGACACAAGGAATTTGTCTTGATGCATATGCTCTCAGGAAGAGTTCATCAAGAGTCATAAGATACAATACGTATCGTGTGCCATGTGGTTGTGCCGCTCAGTCATGCATGTGCAGTGCTAAAAACTCTGTTTCTGTGAATGCGCCAAAGCAACCAGCAAAAAATAGCAGAGAAAAGCCAAAAACAAGATGGCGGCGTCCACGGACTGTCACTAACAGAACCTGCTCCATGACATCACCATTGGTTTACTGCTAGTTCTATAGAACCGGTCCAAACCGGGAGGTACCCACTCCTGATACAAATGTTTTAAGCCACTCTAAAGAGCGAAAAGCCCATTCAATCAGTGAGATAAAGAGACACAGGTTTTTAAAATGAATCTTAGAGATCTAGGAAGCTGATATGGTGTAACTATATTGCTTTGAGGCATAAGAGCTTTTTAGACTTTGTAGAGAAATTAATAGATGACCAAAGGAGTAGAATTTTAGACTGCATCAAATTGGACTGCAATAATCATGATAGGAATTGAAAAACTAACCCACAGGAAAAATGTGCAGCTTTTTTGCCCCACATTCTTGGAACATTTAAGAGCAGTGCTTCTCTTTCCTGCATTTTGGAACACAAACTAGATGATTATCATCTCAGTCTGTTTAAAAGGGGCTCAGATCTTTGCATGGCAGAATAAGAGATACATTAAAATTGTGCCTAGGATGGCACCATGTAGTGGGGTGGGTGAGTGAGAGGCTGAAGTCTAGTATCACAACATTAAAATTGGTCCAAACTAATTGGAAACTCCAAATGCTACATTAAAAATGTGATCCCGATAGATGATAGATAGATAATATTGAATTATTTTGAGAGGATTGATAATATCTCTATCTATTTCACTTAATGGCACTTATCTGGGGAAAAAACAGACTTGTGATTATTTGATCCAATGCTGAATAAAAGAGCATTCTGAAATGGAAATATAGCAACGGTGATCTTTGCATTGGCTTAATGAGTTCCCAACCTGATGTGCCTAGACCTGGTATACCAATGGCACCTCTCAATCCCACCTAGCTCTCCGCTATCCATTTCCCCCCTTCTTGATTATTTAAAATTATGATTTATATAAATGACATATTGTCATGCTTCAAAGTTAATTGCTATTCTCCTGTGCTTTCAAAACAGTAGGTAACTAGTTTTGTACTATTGTTGAAATCTGTGAACCCACTCAGAAAAGAGGAAAACAGTACTACAATCAATTTTTTAAGGAAGTAAAAGGCTTCCTTCTTCCCTGGAAACTATGGTTAGACAGAAGTAGTAAGAAAGTTTTGGAGATATTTTGCACGTTGCTTCAGAGCCTCACAGTTTGTCTTCTGTAAAATGAGTATTTGTGATTGAACATCACTGGTGGTTTTTAAATAGAGATTAGACAGTCACTTATCTGAAATAGTAGGTTCTCTTGCTTGAGCAGGGGGCTGGACTAGAAGACCTCCCAGATTCTGTTCTGTTCTATTCTACCCTATCCCTATCCCTATCCCTATTCCATTATTGTAGCCATGAGCCCAAACCCTTCCTCATGGCAACCATCTGGAGAGGCCACCCATAGCACACAATAAAAATTTCAAATGTATTTTACAACTTCAAACGATAGGGATCTTTACCCATTACCCATTTTTCTTTCTGCAGGCTGGTGTCACCTGAGCCTCCTCCAAAAGGCTTCCTAGTAATGGGCTCCAAATTCCGCTACAGTGGGCGAACACAGGCTCAAACTCGGCAAGCCAGCGCTTTGATTGATCGTCCTGCCCCTTACTTTGAGCGCTCCTCCAGCAAACGGTACACCATGTCTCGCAGCCTCGATGGAGGTATGCCCCAAATTGGGGAGGGGGAGGGACATTGGTTCCCTGGTGGGTACTGGAAGGCTTTGTTCACAGGATGGAACCATATATTAGGGGTGGGTGGGTGAGAGGCTGATGTCTAGTATCACAACATTATTTTTTGATGGTGAGATGTAGAACATTTTTCTCCAAAGGGCTATGGAAGGATTCTTCACTTGATCTATAGGAAAAGCATGAATGGATTGCAAAAGGCATTACCTAAGTACTGTAGATTTTGGCCAAGGAAGACTGAACCTGCTTGGTACTCGGATGGGAATTTTCTAAGACTGTAAGCTAGACTGGAATGCCAGAAAAGTATCTGGGAAGATGAAAATAGCATTTCCCTATTGTGTTATTTAGTTAGTTAGTTCAATTCAGTTTATATTATTGACATTCTTGCTAGTGAAGCAGAGAAAATGACTATATACATCTGAATGCATAAATTATTCTCATAGCCAGTCAGTTTTCAGACTGGAATTGGCATTTTGGCCACCAATTGAGCCTTTCCCAAGACCTGAAATAAGCAGATGTGAATGTTTTATTTAAATATTGATTAGATTTATAGGTTGCTTGACTCTAAGATCAGTCTAAGAGGCAATAGTAAATTAGATTTTACAAAAAAGGAAAACGTAGTAGCAATTCTAGATTGTTGCTTTTCTTGTAGAGATGAATGCAATGTCAAGCTACTGACTTATCCATAATTAATTCTCTGATTGAAATCTGCCTCCTTTGCCAACACAAGGAGGCAATTTAAAGTTAACAAATAGTTCCCAGGCTTTAGAAATATGCTCCTTTGGGAGTTTTGCTCCATATCCCTGATACAGTTAGCTCACTTAGAGGTATGCGCTCTCTTTGATTCTAGCTAGAAAAGGGATGCAGTTATTGATTAATGGATGGGTTCTCTTTTGGGCAACCAGCCTGCCAACAGTGATTAGACATCAATTGCAAGAGATGATACAAAGCAGCTAGTAGATACAGTTTCCCATCAGCATAGTTTTTTTCATTATGTGGTCGATGTTGAAGTTCACAACTCTTTCAATAAAGAGCACCGGAGAGAGAAGTTAAAAGGCATTCCCCTCTCCCCAATTTTCTGGACAGAGAAAGCCTCCCTTCTATAAGTAGGTGGAAGAGTTCTCCTGTCTAAAGCAACTCCAGGTTTTTTTCTTTGGAGATCAACAAATGTGAAAGCAGAGAGAAGATTGATGCTATTCCACAAATGGCCTCATTCCCTCCATCCTTTTGTATAGCCATGGTAGAATAATAATCGTGTATCCTATGCTTCATGCAAGTGACCTCATTGTCCTTGGTAGGCAATACTAAAATGAGACACCATCTTTTCTGTGCTACTAAAGCATGAAAAAGAGGTGTATGAAGCCTTTGTTGAAGACGCTTTCTTTAGTATTACGAGTTTTCTCCTCTTAGCAGTTGTACGTATCTTCTCCTGCATATTATATTGTTCTTTTTTACACTGAGAAATCAACCATAGATTCCTTCGGGAGTTGAGTGGCATAGAAATACAATCAATCAATCAATCAATCAATCAATTGACCAACCAACCAACCAACCAACCAACCAACCAACCAACCAACCAACCAACCAACCAACCAACCAACCAACCAACCAACCAATAAATAAATAAATAAAATAAGATAAGATGGAATTCAGATTTCTGTTAAGATGACAACATCCTCAGAAGATTTAAAGACTTAACTATGGGTGTACTTCACTTTAAAGGCTAAAAAAGAGAATTTATTGTGAGCATGTTATTGCATCTGAAACCGTATTAGCAGTGTGAAATAGTGAGTCTGATTCATGATAAATAGAATTATCTTTTGCAAAACACTCTTAATTCCTCAATTTACAGCTGTTCATATAATGACAGTTCAAAGCTGCAAGAGCCTAGGAAAAATGACTTGCAGCCCATCCTCAAAGTTACGGCTGTTGCACCCCTGCAACCATCCGATTGCAATTTGGATTATTGACAACCACTATTACAGTTGCAGCACTTGGTGGTCATAACGATCCCAATTTGCGATGTTCACAGCCAGCATTCAACAAACAGCAAAGTCAATTGTGGAATCCATCTTTCACTTAAAGACCATGTAATTCATTTAACCATGTTATCTGATTAACGAGTACAATAAAATGGTTGTGAAATTGGGTCAGGTCACATGATGATTCACTTAATGACTGCATCATTAGCAATTGAAATTCTGGACCCAAATTTTAGATGTAAGTTGAGGACTACCTTGTATATGCAACAGCTGTATTTATAAAATTCAGGGATATAGCTGTTTTGTAGTTCTGAAATATAGGAAGTAGGCCATACTTCCTACTTCTATCCACCATATGTAAAGCATTCCCATTTGGTTGATTTAAATAATGTGCAAATCAATTGTTACACAGAATGCTGTGTAACAAATACATAAATAAAAACATTTCAGAATTATCAAGGAATTAACTTTTAAGGAATCTAAGGGATATAAAGCAAGAATTGAACTAAAATTTGACTGTTAGAAACTGGTTTTATGGTACCGCATGTTATGTACCTCTAAGGCATGTCCCAAAAAAGAACTTTTGGATTCTCGAGTTCTTTGGTCTTAGGAGCATTTAGAATCATTGGAAATAACAACTTTTCTTATATTCAGCTAACGTCAATGGGACAAAATAGGGCTGTTCTCTCTCTTCCTCTCTGTCTCTGTCTCTCCTATGCAGAATTCTCCCGCCCAGCTTCAGTGAGTGAGAATCACGATGGAACAGAGTCAGACAAGAGAGAAGATGATAGGTATAGGGGGAGGTCGAGATCTGAAGATGAAGAGGTGACTACTCCAACAAAAATCAAGGAGTTAAAGGTACAAAACCTACACTGTTATACTTGATCTGCATTTGGAGGGTGGCTTCTACACTTGATATGTAAACATCTTAGCTTTCTTCTAGGAGATACCAAAAACAATGTGGCAAACAATGGTAATATTATTAATATTTTCTATATATACTGTATCCTATTTATTAGAATACTTCTCAGTCTCATAACAAGTAAGTTCCCATTGGCAGTTATCATGTACTTGTCGTTTAACCTCCAGTATGAATTTCCAAAGTCAGACCATAACTCCAATTGTTAAACTGCTGTTATCTTTGGAATCTGGTTGTTTGGGGTAATCAGTCATGCTGAAATCTGAAAACTGCCCTTTTATTCCATGATATGACACAGGAAATATTTTCCCAATGTATCAATAACAGTTTTAGAATCATAGCAATAGCAGTTAGATGTATATACTGTTCTATATTTCTTTATAACACTCTCTGAGCAGTTAAAAACTCAGCATATTGCCCCCAGCAATCTAGGTCCTCATTTTATTGACCTTGGAAGGATACAAGGCTGAGTCCACCTCAAGCCCCATCAAGATTGAATTCCCTACTCTGGGCAGAGTTAGCCTCTAATTCTAACCACTGTGCCACCAGGGTTCAGTGCTTAGAAGCATAGTCTCACCATTATCAGAAATATGTATCCAATTTAGGCTTTTAAAGCTGAATTCTGTCTTCCAGCCTTTCTGGAAAAGGCAGTACAGTACTGTCCTTTCGGTCAAATGGGGTTCTTCTAATGTCCTATTGCTTCAATATCTAACCCTTGTCTTTGACAATGTCAGCGATAAATGAACAGAATCTACAGACATGAAGAATACAGCCCAGGCCTGCTGAATCTTATGTGTCTTCTCCTCTTCTGTAGACGGTTTATGGAGAAATGGCTTCTTTTGTATGTGTGCTGGCAGTTTTCATTCAAAATGCATATTACAAATCAATCAGGGTATGAGTCCTACATAGATTAATACAATGCTATATACAATTCATACAGTGGTTTCCTACATCTAGAAAAATGGTGACAATCTCTTATAGAGAGAGTGCAGCATCAAAGATTTATCGTTTTCTCGATACCTTAAATAAAATTGTGGCAACATTGTAGCCTATTACAGGAGTTCCCTTAACTGATTTACCCTCCCTCCCGCCTCTTTTTGCTACCAGCCGGATCAAGAAACCACCCCAAGGCACAAACAGGAGGTATTCTCTGGAATGTTTTCGTTTTTCATCAATGCATTCCTAGTTTTCATCTTTTAATAAATGCCAACATACGTATGTGGCCCTTTCTAATGGGATGCAAGATGCAGATCAGGGTGGAAATGAGGGAATCTTCCCCTTGTAAACACAGACTGTACCTTGTCGCCCATTAAATCAGCATTTCCCCCCTTCATTTTGTCATGTGAGCAAGAAGCTAAAGTTCTTCGGCTACTTGCTTGCTAGAAAATCATAACTATTTTGTCATCCAACTGATTCTTTTGCTTTTTCACAGCATTCCATTATCCCTGTTCCTCTTCCCCCACCCGCCTCCCCCGGCCCTGATATTTTCAGGAAGGAGATACATTCTGAAAATGCAGCCATAGCTTTGACACAAATTTACATAACTGAATTGCAGGTCAGAATGTTAAAAGCTTTAAGCCAGAAGTAAAAATGGGATTTAGATTTAATCATTGGCCTAAGGACCAAGATATACAAAGCAACATCAAAAAGTTGGTTTTATTGTTTACTTCCTCTTTTTAATGATCAGCCTTAAGAGGCGACGAATGTAATTGTTATATTATTTGAGAAATGGAGCACTGCATTTCCCAAAACTGGTCATAATATCTTCCATGTAGCAATGTGCATGCTTATAATGTTCTACAAAGTTTATGACCTGCAGATGGCTCCCACCAAGCAGATCAAAGCTTGGGGAATTTTGTATTTGTTTATACAGCAAAATTGGTAATTAATTCAAATTCCTTTGAATTACATATAAGAGTTTGTACCAAATTTGAATAATAACAAAATTCAAGCTACAATCAGAATAAAGAAGTTTATTTACAAACTGAGTTTACTACGATAGATGTCTTATTTCTCATTATTAGTCTGGCTGTTCCATAGACTTCTGACACAGAGGTATTCTCCAAGCACCTGAAGTTCAGTGCCGGCTATTCCCTCCATATTTTCTCATCGTCCAGTAATTGTGCATGTTTTACTGCAACCCTGTACAGTCCTTATTTACATCAGCACCATTATGTGAGAGGAGCAATTGGCAAACTGCTTAAGAGATGTGCATTCCTTGTTTCTCAGCCTCTTGTGAAGTTCCCCTCCCTCTTGGTCTAGAGTAAGGGGAATTAGTCATAATGGATGGGAATTATTACATGACTATTTCCTCTTTTTTAATAAGCTTACCCTGTCCAAGAAAGTGAAGCTTCACTTAGTCACAGTAAAAACTGTTATGAAATGGATTAGGATTTTCTTTAGTACAGATCCCGAAACCCAAGTTTATACTCGGCAAACATGTATCGCAGTGATGGCGAACCTTTTTTCCCTCGGGTACCAAAAGAACATGCATGCATGCTGTCGCGCATGCACGAGTGCCCACACCCATAATTCAATGCTTGGGAAGGGCGAAAACGGCTTCCCCCATTCCCGGAGTCCCTCTGGAGGCGGAAACAGCCTGTTTCCCAACTTCTGGTGGTGGGCCCAGTAGGCTCGTGTTTTGCCCTCCCCAGGCTCCAAAGGCTTCTCTGGAGCCAGGTGAGGGCAAAAATGCCCTCTCCCATAACCCTGGAGGTTCTTTCTTTGGAAGCCAAAAACGCCCTCCCAGAGCCTCCGTGGGAGCCAAAAATCAGCTGGCTGGCACACACATGCACGTTGGAGCTGAGCTAGGGCAACAGCTCACGTGCCAGTAGATATGGCTCCACATGCCACTTGTGAGACCTGTGCCATACACAGTATCCTATGTTTGGAACCCTTTTTCTTGTTATGCAGTTTACTTTGGCCAATTTAATTTTTTTTTCATTCCTTCAGAAAACTATGTACAAACAGGAGACAGTGAACACTGGCTAAGAACACATTTCCCATTGTGCCTCCTGATCCATGAGTTTCTAGTTCTGGAATTATGGAATCCTGATTTCACAGACCTTCTAGATCAGTGGTTCCCAACCTTTTTTTAGTTGTGCCCCACCTAAGCATCTCTAAAACCCTGAAGCCTCCCCGCCCCCGTGACATATAATTCTTATTATTCAAAAAGTGAACTACCCATGCGGAGGAAGCCTAAAAGCCAATTAACATGGTTTAAATAAGGTTCCAATTGCCCCCATTAAAAATCAAAGAGCCCCCCTGTGGAGCGTGGGCCCCACATTGGGAATCAGGGCTCTAAATTCTCATGTCTCTAGATAAGAAAGAATAGTAGAAGCCTATATAAGAAGCAACTTTTTGATCCTGAACAGTCAAAAGGATAAGACTTCTGTTTCAATAGTTTGATCTTTCTAAGCCCGTCTTCTGCAATCTTCTTGCCTCCCAATGGATTAGATAACAACTTTAGTGAACTCCATTCCTCCTTGGCCAAGGGAGGATGGGAACTGAAACCCATTTGGATGGCCAGTCCTAAAATTGTGGCTGAGTGATTTACTTTTCTATCATGTGGAGGCTTCACTTTCTAGGCAATAAGGCCTCCAATTCTAAATACTCTGATGCTCCCACTTCACAATCATCTTACTCCACTCATGTTCCTTCCTCTAACCCTCACCGTAGTAGTTACCTTCCCCTCTCCATCTAAAAGTTTTTAGACAAACCGGAAGATGTTTTGCTAAAGCACCAGGCCAGCATTAACGAGTTGAAACGGACCCTGAAGGAACCCAATAGCAAGCTCGTGCACAGAGACCGGGATAGAAGGCTACCTTCCTCGCCTGCTTCTTCTTCACCCAAACATGAAGAGGAGACGCCTAAAGGGACCCCTGAGAAGGCCAATGAGGTTTGTTTGTTGTTACTCTTAAGGATATGAAGTTATTCATTCCATATATTGGAGTTATGCAGTTTTGCTATTTATATTTAGGTACTTGATTCTTCTGCCATTTAGAAGAATTACGGTAATCTTTACTAGTGGCCTGATAGAACCATCCTTACTACTGTTTTCCTCAATTTCTGGCCTTCCAAATATATTTTTATTTTATTTTAATTTAATTTATTAGATTTGTATGCCGCCCCTCTCCGTAGACTCGGGGCGGCTCACAACAATAACAATGTAAAAAACAAATCTAATAATTTAAAAAACACTAAAAACCCCATTATTAAAAGCAAACACATACACAAACATTCCATGTATAAACTGTATAGGCCCGGGGGAGATGTGTCAGTTCCCCCATGCCTGACGACAGAGATGGGTCTTAAGAACTTTACGAAAGGCAAGGAGGGTGGGGGCAACTCTGATATCTGGGGGGAGTTGGTTCCAAAGGGTTGGGGCCGCCACAGAGAAGGCTCTTCCCCTGGGTCCCGCCAAACAACATTGTTTAGTTGACGGGATCCAGAGAAGGCCAACTCTGTGGGACCTAACTGGTCGCTGGGATTCGTGCGGCAGAAGGCGGTCCCGGAGATATTCCGGTCCGGTGCCATGAAGGGCTTTATAGGTCATAACCAACACTTTGAATTGTGACCGGAAACTGATCGGCAACCAATGCAGACTTCGGAGTGTTGGTGTGACATGGGCATATTTAGGGAAGCCCATGATAGCTCTTGCAGCTGCATTCTGCACGATCTGAAGTTTCCGAACACTTTTCAAAGGTAGCCCCATGTAGAGAGCGTTACAGTAGTCGAGCCTCGAGGTGATGAGGGCATGAGTGACTGTGAGCAGTGACTCCCGGTCCAAATAGGGTATATATATATTTAGGTACTTGATTCTTCTGCCATTTAGAAGAATTAATCTTTCCTAGTGGCCTGATAGAACAATCCTTACTACTGTCTTCCTCAATTTCTTGCCTTCCAAATATATGCCATCATTTCCAGACAACATGTGGGTTGTAGTACACACATCTGAGAAAAAAAAATACTAGAGAAGGTGGATCTTAATGTTTTTGCTTTTCTCCTATCTGTACTGTGCTGCATTACATCTCTTGATTATTTACTTTGCAAGTGCTCTGTCTTCTGTTGCTTTAAAATTGTAATATTGTCAGATTTAGGTAAACACTGCATAATATTTTGATAAGAAAGCTTTTTTTCTGTATCCCCTCTGCTGTCTCTACAAGATCCTTTCCTATTCATTCCAGTAATTATTATTATGTTATGAACATTTCTCTAAGTATTGGCTTTAATATGAATATTCATATTGAACTAGATGAAGTAAACCTGTGCATTACAATAATGGCTTGAAGATTGCCAAGCTTGTGTTTAGCACTCATCTATTTTCTAATAAAGAAGACAATAGCATTTCAATTTGGGCATTATAACGATTTACTTCATCATTCTTTTCTTTAAAGGCAAGCAGATAGAAAGTCCTAGGAATATATGCCGCCCCGAGTCTTCGGAGAAGGGCCGCATACAAATCTAATAAATAATAATAATAATAATATGTTTACTCATAAATCAAATTTTGTGTGTCTGCATCCTTTACTTGACACATAGATAATGTCAATCTACTATTTATTGCCTATTTTGGGGATTATACGGTCTCAATACAAGATTTTTAAAATAATTTAAGACCTTGCAGGCAAGGCTTAAATTGCAAGGCAAAATAATGAATAAAGCAGATGTATAAAATTAAATTTTGGTATTACAACTAATAAGCCTACATCACAAATGAAAATGCCACGTATAAGTTAGAAAATATAAATGTTCCAATGCCTACATATTGTAGATACATGTATATTATCAGACTTCCTTAAATTTGAAAGCCATTTACCATGTGAATCATAGCAATGTGGACTATGAGCTTAGAATAATGCACAAGGCAAACATTTTTTCAAATATTTTCCTATGGTGAGTCCTTGTCATGTAAGAAATATGTACCCATAATGGGTGGGTTTTGGATCCTATTGCTGCCAGTTCGCTCAGGGTTGCACTGTACGTGCGTGTACGCCTGCAGAAGCAAAAATTAGCTTCTGCGCATGCACAGAAGCAAAATCCAAGATGGCGGCATCCACGGAGACACCAACAGAACCGGCTCCGTGACATCATTGCTGAACTAATAATGGTTCTAAAGAACCAGTTAGAACGGATAGCAACCCCCCTCTGGTGCCCATATTTAAAAAGATAGTTGAGTGTCCATAAAGCAGTGAGTAAAAAGACTGAATTCTGTTAAGACTGGTTTTTTAGATGAATTGTTTTTAAGGTCAAGTTTCATTATATTTTGCATGGGAAAATGTGAAATTATTTTCATGTGTCGTCCTACAGAAATTTGTGCTAGGAAAAGTAATTTGCATTCTGATTATGAATTGATCCAATTACTTAAAGGTAGTCTTTTGCCACTAAACAGATTCTTAAAACATATCCATGCTTTCCTGAAAATAAGACCCTGTCTTATTTTATTTTTTTGCCACCAAAAAAGGCACCAGTTCTTACTTTCGTTGGTGGTGGTGGTGTTATCCACTGACTTACCTTACTTGCATGTGTCGCCACCAGCTTCTTTTTTGCTATCAGAGGCCTTTAGGAACTTCATCTGGCAAGGCCAGCAAGGCTTTCCTGAAGGTCTCTGCAGATGATAGCAGAGCTCTGGATTGGTCCCAGTTCTGTTATTGGCTACGGAGGCCTTCAGGGAAGCCTTGTCGTTTGCATAAGAAATGGGCTGAGGTGTGTGAGGCCTGGCTGCATCTGTGCGAAAGTACGTTGTAGGGCAGCTCCCCTGCCACCATTCCCACCCTTGCTTCATTTTTGGCTGTGCATCCTGAAACAGGAGGAATCTTAATTAGGTCTTATTTCGGGGTAGGGCTTATATTAGGTGCACTTATAAAAATCAAGATAGGACTTGCTTTCTGAGTAGGTTGTATTTTCGGGGAAACATGACATTTCTGCTACCACTCAGTCCATGTCATCATTAGAATGCATCAAGGAAGTGAAAGTAAGTAAGCAAGCAAAAGGGAATCCCATTATTTGTTTAATAGTAGATGAAGTCTCTTGCACACACATCTTGGATAGCTATGTGTGAAAATATCTCTTAACAGCAAAGCTCAAATTGAGTGTAAAGAATTTCTGAGAAACTTCTTGCTATGGAATATATATTTAGTTTCATTTGCATCTTAACCTTGATGAAAAAAAATATTCCAGTGCATATAACACTATAAAACACCATCATAAACACATAATAGCTGGCCCACAAGATTTCGGCATGAACCTTAAAATTATCCTGAAGGTAGCGTTTCTCTGTTTACAAGAATTCTCCTTATTGTAACTAAAGTGAGTCAGTTACTGGCTTACTATATAATAGGATATTTGGATTAAATTAAGAAAGCTGGAAGACTCTACTGTCCTTTCCTTCAACACAGCTGGAAGAAACTTAAACATGCAGGCTAACTTTGCAGAAAAATGACATATTTATGAAACACTCAGCTTTTAAATGAAAACATTTTATAATGTAGTGAGCAGCTTAATATTTTATAAACCAGTGACCTTTATTTGACCATAGAAGATGACCTCTGTTCTTGGGTATTTCTTGGTCTTCTTGAGTAGAGACATAAAGCATTTTATAATCCTGACTAATACAGTAATGGGCAAGATATTGAGGTTTCTTCCAGTGCAACACAGATTAAATTAGAGCTCAGGAAATTTGAAAGCACAGATTTCTAACCAGTGAAGGAAGCTGCACAAGTCATTGAAGCATTTGCCTGATCTTTTGTCCTCAAAGAAATATAGCAGGTCCAAGTCATTTTACTTCTCTAGGTTTCATTTCCCGACTCATTTTTTCTAAATGAAAGGTTGGGAGGCGGACAGGAAGAACTTTCATCAGCAGGAAAGTGCATTGTGAATTTAGCAGACATATAACTCGACTACTATGGCTGGCCCTGTGAATCCTAATTCAATTCTTAATTGGGAAAGCATTCATATATACAGGTATGAAGGTCTTGGCATATTCGGGTTTCTTCCCGTGTACATTTCAGAGACGAAAACACCAGCCTGAAGATGACAAGTGGGACCTCATTGAAATGTCGCCAGAAATCTCTGAAACTTACACGGGAAGAAAGCTGAATATGCCAAGACCTTCAGACACACACACACACACACATAAAGTAGAGCAAATATATTGGTATGAAATCAAGATGAAAACTCTGGATAACACTGATAAACGTGTCTTCAAGTATTCCAGTAGAAAGAGAAAATGGAATAGCAGAGTTCAGCAGCTGAGTCATAATTAATGCAGGTATAATAATAATAATAATAATAATAATAATAATAATTATTATTATTATTATTATTATTATTATTATTTATTAGATTTGTATGCCGCCCCTCTCCGAAGACTCGGGGCGGCTCACAACAATAATAAAAACAATATTATAGTAGAACAAATGTAATATTAAAAAACATATAAAACCCTATCATTATTTAAAAAACCAAACAACACATTCATACCAAACATAAAACAAAGTATAAAAGAGCCTGGGGGAAAGGTGTCTCAACTCCCCCATGCCTGGCGGTATAAGTGAGTCTTGAGTAGTTTACGAAAGACAGGGAGGGTGGGGGCAATTCTAATCTCCAGGGGGAGTTGATTCCAGAGGGCCGGGGCCGCCACAGAGAAGGCTCTTTCTGTGGGGCCCGCCAAATGACATATAACTTGACTTAATGACCATAACTGACTAGAATTTAGGTTGTTAAGAGAGTCACACAAAACTTTACGATTACTGTAGATGTTAAGTGCATCATGTGATCTTTAAGCAAGTCTGGCTTTTCTGATTGACTTTCTTGCCAGAAGCTGGCTAAAAAGATCGTAAATGACTATCCCATGTCCTCAGGATCTACATACTGGATGCCAAGCAACCAATTTTTGATCCCATGACACTGGGAATGTGCAAGGATTGGTTTGTGAATCAGACTTTCCAGTGCCACTATAACTTTGAACAGTCACTTAAAAAACGATTGAAAGTCAAGGCATTGCGGTCAGAGGGGAGTTGAAAGAATCTTTTCCTGAAAAGTTATTTAGCTCAGAGTAAATGCAGAGTGATTCTCCATACTTTATTTACTGCTTCTTTTTCTGTCTCTCCTTTGTCTCTTTTCTCTGTCCCTTATCTCTTTGCCTGGGGGGTTTTGGGTTTCCCCTGCTGAAATAGATGTCAGAAGAGGATTCTCCAGAGGATCTGTCATCTGAACATGGAGCTGCCTTAATCATGGAATCTTTTATACAGAAAAGCCTTGTTTCTTCTCCTGAGGTTATCACCACTCTTTCAATTTCTCTCTCTTTTCTATATCTGCTTTTCTTTTTGTTTCCTTTCCTAGAAGTAGATATGGGCTATAATACTACTACTCATACTTTCTAAGGGCTGAGCTCTTTCAAAATCGGTTCGATGCAGTTTTTATTGTCATTTAAGCTTGTGGTATTCATGGCAGATCAACCTGATGAACTTGATGAACCAAGTTCATTTAATCAGAGGTTCATTTAGAATTTATCTGAAGCAAGAAAATCTGGGTGTATCTAAGCTGCGAGGAATGCTAGAAAAGTTATGAATCATTACAAAGTAATTACAATTCCAGCATTTAAATCTCCAAATGTTTTTGATGTCAGCGTTTCGGGAAAGTCCACCAGTATGTACTAAAATGTGCTTCAGTGAAAGATAACGTGATACTTTATTCATTTCAATTAATGGAGATACAAGAATCCACAGTGTGCTCTGCAAATTACGTGTGCCTCTTTTTTGCTTTTTCAAATTCTCAATTATGGATAGCAGCATGTTTCCAAATATCAATTGCAGGGAAACTAAAGGAGAGATGTATGCCTCCATTTCCTTCCTGCAGTTTCTGTAGAGAACATCTGATTTGCCACTGTGATAAAATATAGCAGGGGCCTCCAATCTTGATAACTTCAAGACTCATGGACTTCAACTCCCAGAGTTGGCTGAGGAACTCTGGGAGTTGAAGTCCACAAGTCTTAAAGTTGCCAAGGTTGGAGGCCCCTGAATACAGGACTTATACCTAATTCAGCAAGGGTAGACCAGTTTGATTTTTAAAAAGTTGTGAGTGAAGGTTTATCTAATGCTGTCTGAATTCTGAAGATTTTTGCCAGATTGATGATTTGGCTGGACACAATTGAAAACTATGGTATGTGCATTTCATTTGAAAAGATACTCCGTATGTTTCAAGGAATACATCAGCTATGTATAATAAGCCTGCACAACAAAGGAAATCTTTCTGCAGAGCATTGAAATAAAACATTATTGTAAATTTGGCTAATGCTACCAAATAACAAAAGTATTAATATAATGCTTTGGAAACACTTGAGTATTTCAAACATATAAACATAGTGACCTTTCTTCATTCAAGGAGACATCCATTTTGGTCACTTTGTTTTTCATATACTTAACCACAAAGGTGTTATCGCCACAGTGATGTTGTATTCAAACAAATAAAATCTGAGACATCTGGTGGCAGAAGCAGAGAACAGCCTTACCGCAATATAGCAAGGCTGCTGTTCTGTTTTTCTGAATTGTCCTATTAGCAAAAGAAAGTCAAATCTTACATTTCCAGACAGATATTGTCTCGCTTTTATAACCCAAGTAGCTTATAAAAAATAAGAGATGGGGTTAAAATTTTGGTGCATAGACTTAAACAGGAATATAGAGTAGCTAGAAGATTCTGTCATTTCGCCTGCTGTCAAATATCATGTCAATTGTGACATGGCAGTGATATTATGGCACGGATATTGAAATGTGGTGGTGTGGTCTGGTCCAGTAATTACTTTCAAAAGCAGCATAACAAAAGCTAGTTCCCGGTCTGCTACAGTTTGCATCCTATCTTAGAATTGAAAGTAAACAACTAACAACTTTTGTGACTTCAGATTGTGGTTTATAGCATAGGTTGAGATGTTCCCTCCCCCCATCTCTCAAAGAAACATATAGAGCTTTAATAACATCACTCTCAAAAGTTGGATTATAGAGAAATGGAACCAACAGCTACATTATGGATTACTAAACAGTTAAAATTCTTTAATCTGTTTTATTCACACACATTGCTAAGCCAAGATTTTTAAACCTCTTTCACAAATTAGTGACATGATTGTCAGTTATACTAAGTAAAAATCAAAAGAAACTGGTCATTGTTATTAAATCAGTCCTTCAAACAATTAGAATCTACCAAATTTCACAGTACATTGATATTGATTTGGTTTACTGTATACATATTATGCCAGAATATGCTGTTTTAGCTTAGTATATTTTCTGAATTTGGTGACTGTGGAATTATAAAC
This sequence comes from Erythrolamprus reginae, assembly GCF_031021105.1. Taxonomy (NCBI): domain Eukaryota; kingdom Metazoa; phylum Chordata; class Lepidosauria; order Squamata; family Dipsadidae; genus Erythrolamprus; species Erythrolamprus reginae. The sequence continues at coordinate 37,484,157 of NC_091952.1, forward strand.
CATAGTTGTAGCTAAGTATGCACATTAAGACAATAATAATTCAAACTATCATTTAAAATTGCCAATATAAATGCTGTTGTTTAATTAGAATTTACTAGGACTGAGTAACTACCTTCAGTCAAGGCAACTGTCAGTTTCAGTTACAAAGAGACACCGTTTAATTACCTAACTCAGCATATTGATCTATATGAACAAAGCTAAATAATATATACCTTATCTGTTTTTTCCCCTTCAAAATTATGGGATATGGAAGAAAGTAACTGTTACATTCCTATAAACTGAGTTAGGAATGTATATTAATTCTTGTATAAAATTTCTTGGCCACACATATAAAATTAATGTTTGGATAATAATTTAGTTTTTAAAGAATTTTAGCAGTGTTTAGGTGTTGCAATGCAGTTTTTTGTTATGTATTTGTAGTGAACTATAGATCTGAACATTTAATGATATGAAAACATGTACATATGTTTTTATGCAAGTCTGGAATAGTTTAATTTGGATAGTATTATTTGTACAAACATGCTCTGCATCAGGTAATCCTCGATTTACAACCACTTGTTTAGTGACTGTTTCAAGTTACAACAGCACTGAAAAAAGTGACTTACGACCAATTCACAAACTTACGACCATTGCAGCATCCCCATGGTCACTTGATCAAAATTCAGGCACTTGGCAACTGATTCATATTTATGATAGTTGCAGTGTCCCAGGGTCATTTGAACTTAACATCTGCAATGATTTTCTTTACAATTCTGGCAAGAAAGGTTGTAAAATGGGGGAAAACTCACTTAACAACTATATTGCTTAGCAATAGAAATTTGGGGTTCCATTGTGGTCGTAAGTGGAGGGCTACCTGTAGATTAATTTGTGCCTAATGTAAAATGCTTTGATGCAAAGCAAAATTGAATTTTAAAATTAGGTTATATTTTATATAATATTTTTTATAACTTGGTACATCGTTCTGTAATTCTAGTAGCTTCTTGTGCATGTCTAAAAATGTAAGAATCAAGTCATATAATTAATCAGATTCTCATATGAACTTGATATTTGGACATATCCATGTAACTGGTCCAGGAAGTATTGTGTTTACTCTAAATTCACTTTGTTTTTAATTGCAGGAGATCCTCAACCTAGGTCCATTCGTTCAGCGGCATTCAAAATTATGATGATGTTGAACGAATGGTGGTTAAGACCAGTCTTTGGAATTCCAGCTATCTCAGTACCCCCCTTTGGTCACATGATCATGATCTGGGAACTTGGCAATCAGTTCGCACTTACAACTAATTGCAGTACCCCAGGATCATGTGATCACTATTTGCAACCTTCCTTGTCGGCTTCACCAGAAAGCCAATGGGAAAGCTGGAAGGGAGGGTCAGAAGTCACTGGGGTAAGTCTCCCCTACCTCACCATGCCAGCCCCTTTCATACCCTGTGCACTCTCCCTAGCCAATGTTGTATTTATCATGCACCCCTTTGAACTCTTGTGCATCCTCCCCAACTTGCACCATGCCTCTTACACATGCCCTTGCACTCTCCCCCATCCAGCAGCCACCACTTAACTGCCTGTTGGCTTCCCCAAATGACTTTAGTTGTGGGAAACCAGCAGGAAGTTGTCTTGCTTAATGACTGTGGAGTTTGGTTAACAATAACTGGGACTCATTGCTATTTAAATTCTTTCCTCTTGGCTTCCCCAGAAAGTCAATGGGGAAGCCAACAGGGAAGGTTGCAAGTCTTCTGCACCACATCAGCCACTTGCACATTCTTGTGTGTTCTCTCTGTTCTGTGCCGCATGCATCATCCACCCTTGCACACCCTTCCCGACTTGCAATGTGATTTTTCACACACTCCCACACACCTTCCCGATCACTCCCTTATATCCTTCCCCACTAGGCAGCAGACACTGAGCTGCCTGCCCAACCTGAGTCTTACAACTTCCTGCCAGTTTCCCCATTGATTTTGATTGTGGGAAGCTGGCAGGAAGTTGCTTTGCTAAAAAATTAACAATATCCTCATAGCCAAATATAGGTGGCTACTTAGTATTATGGAATCATTCCATATTTGTATAATTATCTGTGATTGTTTTAGAGAATCAAAAGAAACTAGAATCAGAAGCTTTAGCATTAGCATTATTAGAAGTAATATTAGAGGAATACTAATATAAATATTAGAAGCAGTGTGTAACAGATAAAATAATGAGGGTGCCAAGCTTCTCTTACAGTAATAAATTGTGGTATAATGTACCTGTATAATATTAGAGTCACAATTGGAAGACTTGCAAAATGTGATGCTTTTGTGATGCTACTCTCAAGATCCTATTATTACAGTTTGCATCTTATGTATTAACTATTAATAACATTTTTAAGCAGATAAAAATATTTTAACTAGTAAGGAATACTGTACATGCTAGTGTTACCATTGTGAAACAAAGTACCGTACATAAGAGTAACAATCTAATTATCTGTTATTCTTCATTCTTCTAACACTATTCTCAGTATTTGCTCCTTACATACTGTATGCTTGTTACATAGAGATGACTTAATTTTGGCTGAATATGCTATAGTGGTGATGGATTTAAATAACACAAAACATCTAATAACTGCAAACCATCATTATTTAAGCCAAAGTTTCTCAACTCTATAATTTTACGTTATGTGAATTTCAACTCCCATGCTGGCTGAGGGAATTCTGTGAGTTGAAGTCCTCATACTTTAAAGTTGCAGAGGTTGAGAAACACTGATTCAAACAGTTTGGTATTGCTGTTTCATGTAATATATTCCAGGCTTCTTATTGCTCTGTTGTACAGTATGCCTGATTTTCTTAAGCAAAAAAAGATTGGTATAGCAGTTTTTACTTACATTCTTAATTTTGTCTTCTTAATCCTAAACTAGTCTGTTTCCCCCCCCCCCCCTACGCTGAACTGGTTTGGATATAAATTTGCTTCTTATAAATTGATGAATTTATTCAGATTTTCTCAGTGAAGCAGAATATCACGTGAAGCTCTAATTGTGATATATAATTTTAATTTTGCAAAACATCTTTCAAATTATTTGTTCTTTTAGTGCAAATTTTTATCATGCTTTCATTTTAAAATTTTGTTTTTGATTCAGTGAATCAAAGGGATTCTCTTTGATCTGATAATTTCCTGTAGGTTTGCCCACTTGTTTTGAAAATGATGTACAAAGAAACCTCTGGAGAAATCCAGAAACACATCAGATGACTGTTATAGTTTAAGTTGATCTGTTTACTGTATATAATTTAAGTAGGGCTTAATTTAAATATAATTAACCTATATATCCTATTTCAGTTATTTTATATTTTTATTTATTTTCTGTTATTTATAAGCCAAATCTAGCCCCAACGCCCCAAATAAGATTAGGACATGCATATAAAAAGCCTTGGTGTTCATAATAAAGTAAGTGTAAAAAAAAAACTATTATAGTGAAATTGATGCGAAATGCATTAATTATAATCTACTATATTCAAACTTTGATATTCAAATAATTAAAGTATAATTGATTTACAGCATTTTGGTATATCATACAATTAAAAAGTAGATGCATAAATGCATATATATGCTATCAGAAAATTCCGCCGTAAACATACTTGTAATTAAAAACCTCCTTTCAAAAACTCCTATGTATCTCTTAGGCAATCAAATAATTTAAAACCATATACAACTTCAACAGAATGCAAAACAGCTATAAAAGTACTGTTGTTCATTTCCAAAACCTGACTCTTTATTATTTATCATTAAAAATATGGATCCAGAAAACTTACCAGAGTACTCTGAGATAATTTAATTCAAAATACTAGTGCACAATTGGTTAAAAATGTTTGTTTTAAACTACAGTAATCAAATTATACTGTTGCAATGATATTAGGCATATTTACAGATGTTGGTGACTAGAAAAGGAGAGAATGTACTTGTTAAAATTTAATTCTCAATTGATCTCAGCTTTGAGATGTTACCATCCAATTGATAAAGGAAAGATTTATGTACTCGTTTCCTGTGTAATAATGCATGATGCTGTATCAGGATCTTTGTTATCTATTTAATTATCATCTATTTGAGTAATTTATGTTTAATGCTAATTTTTCTTGCTCCAATTACAATGCAGGGTTCAGAGCATTGGGTTTTTATAGAAAGAGGAACTTCTGGGCTGGAGGAGGTAGCATTAAAACAAATTATTAAGACCCAGAAGGAAGAATCAAGTGCAGATGTCTCGGGAAAGCAGAAAGATTTGGACTTCTCAAAAGAGCCCACTGCAGTAGGGGTAGCCAAAGCAGCAACAAAGCAAGAGGTAAAAGGAAAGGAGGGAAGCAAAATAAAGGTTCACAGAAAAGCCAAAATAATAGCCAGCCCAGAAGATTTTGAATCATTATGGGAAGATGCTAAGAATGAGAAAGATTACAGAAAGAAATCTTCTGAGACAGAAAATCTTCCTCCTGGGGAAAGAGAACAGGAAAGCAATAAAACGGAGACAGCACCATTTGGTTCTTGTGAACCTGAGAAGAAAGAAGAACAGAAAGACAAAATAAAGGACATAGTGCTAGCCTCCGCTGAAAATATGCAAGCTACTGGCCCGCTCCAATCTAAAGATGGACCAACATGTGCCTCTTTTCATCCAGAGTCTCCCAAAAAAGAAAACAGAATTTTAATAAGCGAACATAGGACTTCTTTGAACTTAACAGAAAAGGAAGTTCTCCAAGATACCTTAGATTCCGACTCAGTTAAAACTAAAGTGAAGTTAAGTGATAAGATAGCATCCTCTGCTGCTGAACGGATCATCTATTTGGATTCCGAAGAAACAGATGAAACAAATAATGAGACCAAGGGAATACTTGACCCAAAAAAGAATGGTGCCTTTGAAACGAGGCAAGAAAGCGAAATAGAAGAACAGAAGAGCATTAGTCTTGCCTTGGTTATAGGAAAGAGAGAGGGAGAAAATGTGCTTCCATTCTTATCCACGTATTGTGAAGGAATGTCAGACATCAGTGAAACAATTCTCCAGTCAGAGCAGTCCAAGACTGCAGGTGACATAAACATACAGTCTTCAAAGGAGAAAGAAGTTCATTCATTAATTTCAGGGGAAGATGTTCCTATAGAGTCAAATGATTATGGAATCAAAGATGATCAGGAATGCAGCGCATATTCTTCGACAGATGAAGCCTGTGAAAGGGATTCCATAACCGCATTATCAGTGCCTCAGTTACAATCTGGACTCTCCACAAAAGAGGCAACAGCTTATCCTTCTTATGAGCATAAGAAAGGAATTGATGAAACATATAACAGTAGTCTTCCAGAAGGGAAAAGAGAATGTGATAAGAAGAAAGCCGATACTGCCACAGGAACACGGAGCATAATATTAAAAACATCAGAAAATCAAAGCAAAAGAGATAAGTTAGAAGAAATGGAAGCTACTGAAATACTTCTTCAGATAGAAGCCATAGAACGTATGGACTCCACCATGAATTCCTCACAACAGCAGCTTTCCTGTTCTACAGAAATTTCAACTAGAGATTCACATATATCACAAGAAACAAAACCAGAAAAATTAGCCCAAGAAAAGACTCATGATTTAAACTGGCCGCTTCAGGACAAACTATCAGAAGGTGAGGAACTAGTCCAAAATCAATACATCAGATCTGAAGATTCCACCAAAGCTGAACTTCCTGACTCAGAGAAAGCCAAAGATGAAAGTATTGAATTGAAAAGTCCAGCCATAAGCAAACAAGAAATGGAAAATGGAGCCTTTGCTAATGCTAGTGATCAGGATCAGATAACAAAAGATAAGTCTACCCTGTCAGAAGATTTGGCTAAAAATAAACCATCAAATTCACATAATATGTCAGAATGTAGAGAAACAGCTAAATATGGATCCCCCAAGGCTGAAGAGTATGACAGAAATGAGTCTCATGAATTAAATGGGATGACTAAATATAAATTCCAAGAATTGGCTGAACTCCCAAAATTAAAAGAGGTGGCTGAGAATACTTCGGAATGGGAGGACTTAGCTAAAGATAAGCTCTATGAAATGGATGAGCTGACCAAAGATAATACTGCAAAGTCACACGATATAATTTTAACTTTAAATCCAGATGAAGTAGTTCAGGGTGCAACCTCTGGCTTGAAGCAGCCATCTAGGGATACAATATTATTAAAGTCTGCCTCTGTAGTTGGTTCTAAACCTTCAGAATTGGAAGGTCATTTTTTTTCCAAAGAAGAACTTGACACTACACAGTCGGTTAAGATTGAGTCACCTGAATGGAACAAAGAATATTCACAACCTCCTCATGCTATCAAGCAGGACCTGAAACCTGTGCAAACTACACATAGTAAACAAAAACCCAATCTGGGACAACTCAAACTCATAGGGTGTAGTACAGTTTCATCTCAAAAGCATAAGGATGCAGATTCATCCAAAGAGAGCTCAAAGGATTTTATTGAGCATAAAAGTGCCAGAAATAAAGAAAACACCGTAGCTTCTAAAATTAGGATGTTTGAACAAGGTGAAACGTACAATTTACTTTCTGATGAACCAGATGTTGCCTTAACAGGATTCCATGATACTTGTCCTGACAGTGAGTTACCAAAAGATGCATCAAATGTAGAACTACACAAAGATACATTTTTGGAAAATAACTGTGCAAAATTAACAGTGGCTTTGCAACCTTCAGATGGCAAAGCCAAAGACCCTGGAGGAACATCAGACGTGGTCTACCTAGCTGAAAATCAAGGAACAAGTGAGGGAGAACCATCTCAGCTATCATCTTGGAAGGAAGATATTTCTCTTGGATCTGAGCAAGGAGGAGAAAGAGAAGCTGAACTGGCTTCTCCTGATTCTGGCTGCGAAATCACTTTGGCAGAAGCCGTGGTAACTCCCACATGAACTGTCCCACTGGAAAGTTCATAAAGCATGTTGTGTGACACGTCTTTATGCATCATGTGCCATGGCTTTAAACATGGCCATTGGTTGAAAACTGCTGCTTGCATCCCTTGTCCTTTCTTTATGTGTGTGTGTATGTGTGACCTGGCTCAGTTACTGAATGCAAACCTTCTGGCCCAGGCAGCTCATCAGCTTTTGAAGTGTTTCTGTGTGTGAGAGACAGAGAGGGAGAAAAAAGGGGGGGAAACTTCTAAAGATTTTGCTACGAGAGAATGCCAGCTGCTAACTTGAAACTAGGCAAGAGTATGATGAATGGAATTGCTCAATGGTAGGGTGGGAGGGGATGACATGCCTACAGCTTTATACCTTAACCATACCCCCAAGCACACCCCTAGCAGCCACATCCTCATGCTTCCAGCTTCTTCCTTTTTGCATCGTTTTAATGTTGACCCCCTTTCTGGCTTGGCTTGTGAGCTCTTCTCCTCTTTCTGCTCTTGACAAGCTAGTGGCTGGCTGACAGACCAAAGAGCTTCACATTGCTCCAGTAAAGCAATAGTCAAACTCCTTTCTGCTCCGTAAAACTAATCCCTTTTCTCTAATCTAGAGCAAATTTCAAGAACCAACTTGGGAAGAAAAGGATTTGTCAGGCCTATCAGTAAAAGCCTTTCCGAAAGAAGGAAGTTTAAAGGCTACTCCTCCAGTGGCCCTTCAGGTCTCAGTGCTGTTTTACTAACTGCTTGTGTTTGTGGTGTAAAAGCTCAACCTAAGTGATGGAGAGCTATGCACCACCACCCCTTCTCCTTGCTTACTAAGCTGCTATATATATCTATATCTACATATATTTGTATAATTATACATATTTATGTAGATATATTTGATGCTTGCATATATAAATATATTCCTATCTGTGTTTCAAATATCTTTTCTCATACCTCTGAACATGCCTGAATCTGGACAAAAGGTAATATTTATTTCAGTAGGGCTCCTTTTCATCGATTTAAATTACTTTTTTGGCTCAGGACCTAACAGAGAGAAGATTCTGTAAATGAATAATACTTTAATATTATGCTGAAAACCAACCATTGGGCCAGACTGAGTAAAAACTGTAATGCAGTTGAGAGGTATATATGTAGCCCTCAAAGAAGAGCTTAAGAGCTCTTTTGTTCTGATTTTTCTTGTCAATTACACTGATTAAAATCCTGCTTGGAGAACATGAAAACCTGCTTGCTCTGATGGCTTCTCAGCCACAAGATGAGAGCACTCACAACACAAGCCCTTTTCATCCAAATGTTACGTTGCCTCAGGACAGATAGCCCTTGTAAAAACTGAAGTGAGGTACAAATAATAAAGGGTCCGAAAAAAAAGCACGTTGACTTGATCTCAGTGAAATTGACAAATGCTTTTTCCTGCAATATGTGCAAAGATTCAATCTTAGCTTTCACCTTTTCTGTTTAAACTTTTCTCCCTATTTCTTCCTTCCTTCTTTTCCTCTCCTTTTGAATGTTTTCTACCCTTTCCTAACTATCAGTGAGCGTCTGGGTTTCTTTTTAATTATCTTACAATGTTTGCTCTTTTGCACACACCTCCTTTACATATAAAATATCCAATCATTTATCCGGATTGATATTTTCAAAATCACAAACTTTATTTCCTCCTGGCAATTTTGTAAATAGAACGAAACAATCTTTTACTTTGTCTCCTCCCTGTAGAGAATTTGCTGTGAAACGAGTTTGGGTGATCATTTTTGGGATGTGTTTGAAACCCTTTCTTTGATGCTTTTCTTCACCCTTTTTCTGTTTCATTGCTTCTGATGGCTACCATCTGCCATTCAGTGCTTAGAGCCTTAGCTTCTTCCCTCCCTTTTGTCTCATTCAGAGAGCGGGATTGAGGGAGGGCACAGAGGAGAAATCTAAGCAGCCTCGGCACAGGGCTCCTGAAAGTGATACCGGGGATGAAGACCAGGACCAAGAGAGAGACTCGGTCTTCCTGAAAGACAACCATTTGGCCATCGAGCGCAAGTGCTCCAGCATCACTGTCAGCTCAACCTCCAGCCTCGAGGCTGAGGTGGACTTCACTGTCATTGGTGATTACCAAAGTGCAGCCTTTGAAGATTTCTCGCGGAGTCTCCCTGAGCTTGATAAGGAAAAGAGTGAGGGAGAAGTAGAGGGTCAGATTTCTACTGAGGAATCTGACAGACCAACTCCCAAGGAAGATGGTGATGCGATGGATGAAGATAAGGTTTATCATGTAACCCCAGAAGAGGTACAAAAGAAGACACAATGCACGGATGTGTCTAAATGTCTTCATTTCAGTAATATGTCTTGGCATTTGCACCGCTTGATCAGGTGTTCGTCTCATATTTGAAAGAACATACCCACTTCTTAATAGCCTTTTAAAACATTTTACCTTTATAAATGTGACTGTCTTGTCTGCATGATTGTTTCTGACATTCAAATGCATGCTTGTCCTCCGGGGGCATTTGTGATTTCTTTAATCATGACGTTACATCACACTTTAACCCACTGCATTTGCCTGGCTGCTCCGTTGTATTAGGTGTATTCTCTGTGTTGCATGAATTCAACAAATAATATGTGCATTAAATATGCTTGGTATTTATGTATAATGTAACTAAAAATGAGCATTATAGCTGAATCAAATGACAATTGGCTATTCTGATTCCCTTAAATCAAAAAACAGATACCGTATTATTAAAATATTTCCAAATTGATTAAAACAATGGTCAAAGTTGGAAGAAAACATATGAAGGAAACAATGTAAAATTCTAAAATTAAGCAAATGTCATGGATTTATAAGAGCAAAATGGCTTAATTCTTTCTGTAGTGAGTGAAATTGCATTTGAAATGGGTAGATTATATTCAAAAACAGGATTTAAAATACTATTTACTCAAATCATTGGAGTGCTTTACTTTCTTGCCGGTTTGAATTTTAATTTCATTTTTCCAGATTATCATCTTTATAGAAATAACACATGATATAGTTTATACACTTTCAGTCAGCCTTTTATAATCAAATATGTGCTCTGGAATAAAATTATTGAGCTTAAATCGGCAAGAATTATTTGATTAACCATGACATCTGACAAAATGAAAATTTAAAGGCATATTTTTGGACAGGAAAATGACTGTTCACAAAATAGCCATTTCTGCCATTAATTAACAATATTTGGATTGTCATCTTTTTTTTAATCTCTCTATTAGTCCTTCAATCAGAAATCAGAAATTGTAAAGAAAGTGGAAACAGACAACTCTGTGCAACACAGAATTGGTACAACAGAAATTACACAGGTAACTTACAACTGTTACTTTATTACACACTGAAATTTCTGCTGTAAGTGAAGGACAAATGTGTTTCACAGGTCCATAGGCAAAAAAGTCCACTAAAATTGATGGTGGAAAAATAATTGACATATTCTAGTGATATATTCACCATGTTATTTTTAAATACATCATTTGTTGTTTTTAAATACATCTTAAAGACATGAAATGCTCAATCTATAATCAAGTTTTAAGATAACATATGAATGGAAGACTAGATTGAAGTACCTTACTATCTTATATGAATATATTTTAATTAATTTGTATAGAATTAAATAGAATGTGAATTTAACAGCTCTACTTTCGTTGACTTTTATTGTTTCATTTTTCAGGTTGATGGTACCATTACAGATGGAAAAGAGGCAGTAACCACTTCTCACACTGTCAGCCCAGAAACTATATCTACCACCTTAGTAAGTTATTCATAGGGAATTCATTAGTTCCTGGCCATTTGTCACCATTGTAGCATTCTCAGTTTAGCCCCTCTGTGACCCAGGGTGAATGTGGGACTGTCTTGTCTATATTTGCTATCAGCAGTCACTTCAACTGCCATCTCAGTTCCATTTTGAGACTGTTTGCACTTAGTCCTTTTCCAACTCTCCTGGCCACTGTAACCACCACCATTCTTGGCCAATGTTGAATAACAAAGGGAAAGCAAAATGAAAGGCATTGGTCTTTTCCCAATTCCTTCTGTTTTGAGTTCATCTTGACTGTGGTCCTTATATTCATGAGAGATGACCCTAGGTTAGTGATGGCAAATTTTTTTTTGTTCAGGTGCCAAAAGGGTGCATAGGTGTGCCCACCATAATGCACTGCCCTCCACCTGCATTGCCCCGCCCCCCGGTGCATTTATTCATTCATTCATTCATTCATTCATTCATTCATTCATTCATTCATTCATTGGATTTGTATGCCGCCCCTCTCCATAGATATATGCAGGTCTCCCCAGGATCTGGAGGCTTTCCTGAAGCCTGGGAAAGCAAAAACAGCCTCCCCCTGCCCTCTGGAAGGCTGAAAAACAGCTGGAGCTGACATGGGGCAATGCCTCATGTGCCTTGAGATATGGCTCCATGTGTCACCTATGGCATAATGGTTCACCAATAGGTTCACCATCATGGCCCCGGGTGCTTGACAACTCTGGCCATCTCTCATATAGCTCCTTAATGAGTGATGTACTAAAATGTCACATTTTAGTAAGCACTGGATTATTCCTAGTTTGACAATAAATAATCATTAAAAAATGCAAACATGTTGGGAACTTCTTAAGTAATTTGAATAAGATTAAAATGTTATAGATAGAAACCGTGAATCCCAGTGACTGATAATTTTACTCACCTATTGCCTTTTGGAATTCAGTAGATTATACTTTAGAATAAATATTTTTATTTCCCTGAACAAATTAGTGGATGAAACCTATGATTTTTCCTTACATCTTTGAGCAGCTATCCTCCTTTGTCTGATTAGACCTATAAGTAACAGTATAAATATTTTTTTTCCAGGATCATAGTACCAAACCTACAAAAGGCACTTCGGACCTTCGCTCCATTTCTCCCGTAAGTCATTGACACAAAAGACTCTGAAACAGAAATAGTACATCTGATAGATAATACTTCACTGGACCTGAAAAAGACATAATTGTAGCATGGACATTCACAGTTCATCCTGGAACGATTAAATACATAGGAAATAACATATTATTATTCAGATGCCATTAAAGTTGTGATTCTGGACCTTTAATTGATCTTTGGAGTAACCGGGATGAGTGTCTGTCCTGTACATCTCAGCAATTTTTGATGCCAGCAGTTTTGGTACTCTTCTGGACAGGTTTAGGAGTTGGGAGGAGGGGGCACTGTTTTTCAGTAGTTGCTCCCTTTCTACAGTTGTTCCAGTCAGTATTGGTAGCTGGAAAAGAGTCTAACCCAAGGCCCCTTCCATATATGGAGTACCTGACATCTCATCTCTTTGTCCACTCCTATTTAACATTTACATGAAACAACTGGAATTGTTTGAAATAAATATATTTTCAGCAATATATTCATTTTAATTATCACTATTCTACCCATTAATGACATTTGTACATTCTTCCATTTTTTCAAGTCTACTTCAATTTGCATTTTTAATTTATTATAGTTATCTCCTTTTATCATTATGCATCTTGCCGTTAAATATATGCCCAAATATTTAATCTTTTTTACTATCTGGATGCCCATTTTTTCTTCCACTTTTCTCTTTTGTTTTTCTATCATATTTTTCACTATCATTTTCAATTTGTTTTATTAATTTTTAACCATATTCTATTTGTCTTAATATTTTAGGGCCAATCTCTATTGGATCTTCCATAATAAACACCAAATCATCTGCAAAAGCTTGTAATTTATATTCTTTTCTAATTTTTATTCCCCTTATTTCTTTATCTTCTCTTATTTTTCTATTTAATATTTCCAATATTAAAATAAATAGTGGAGATAGAAGATATCCCTGTCTAGTACCTTTCTCTATCTTGAATCTCTCTGTCAATTCACCATTTACCATCACTTTTGCCAGTTGTTTATTATATGCTGTTTTTACCATGTTCAAAACATTTTCTCTGAAATTCATCATTTCTAATTGTAATGTCATAAATTTCCAATTAACATTGTCAAAGGCCTTCTGTGCATCTAGAAACAATAATTCAAGTTGTTTTCTGCAATGTACATCATAGTATTCCAACGTTTTAAGATCATTCTCATATTATATCTTATCTGTCTTTTAGGTAAGAAGCCATTTTGATCAAAATGAATAAATTCATTCAATAATATCTTCAACTGTCCTGCCATGATTGAAGCAAAAATCTTATAATGCATATTCAATAAAGAAAGTGGTCTATAATTTCTTATTTGTTATGTAAGTCAGGGTCTTCTTTAGGAATAAGAGTTAAATATGCTTCTATCCATGAAACTGGGATTTTGGCCTTCAGTAACAAATCATTAAATACTTCTAACATAATTTCAATTTAATATATTTGTAGTATTTTATAAAATTCTGCTGGTAATTCATCAGGTCCCAGCATTTCATCATTCTTCTGTGTTTTAATATCTTCTATTAATTCCATCATTGATATTCTTTCCTCCAAATTCTTTTTGACATTTTCTGGGATTTTTGATATATGAGCATTCTCATTATTCCTTTATGTTTTCTTGTTTGTATGATTGTTCATAGTAATTTTCCACTGTTTTCTTTTTTTCTTTATTTCTTGACTTTTCTCCTTTCTTCATTGAATTTCATTTCGTCTAAGAACTCAAAATATTAATAATAAAATAAGTCCACTTAAACAAGGTATCCAATCTACCGGTATGTCTGTGTTCTTGCCAATTTACTAATAATCCTTTGGGTATTAACCATCTAAAGTTCACTCCTTTTTTAAACAAAGATTTAATCAAAAATTGATACACTTTTCTAGTATCACTGTTCAGGGAATTTGCTTTAAAGTCACTATTTCTTTCATTGTATGTTTTATTGTGGTATTTCTTCTCACTGCTTTATTCTTGAATCCAATGTAAATTTTCTCTTGGTAAATTATGTCTCATAGCATATTTTGTATGAACTCTGAATATTTCATCAACCTTATTCAAAACAATTTCTTTACTTTCCATTATTGGTTCTGCTAACATCTCCGCTATCAATTCTGGTAGGTTTTTTCTTTCTTCTTCCTCCTCAGTATTTTGGAGGCATAGGTAATAGACAGCTTAATCTAACCTCATAATATGTTATGATTGCCCTCTTGTGATTTCCCCCCTGAAATCATTGTAGTCAAATTTCTCTCTTCCACCTTTTTCTTAATTTGGTCACTCCTCTCTTCCACTTTTTGGATTCTTTCTTCTGTCTTCCCCATCATCTCTTTCATTTCCTCAACTTCATCTTCTACTTTCTCTATTTTCTCATTTGCTTTTTTTACTTCATCCTTTACCTCTGTCAAATCTTGGTGCATTAGCTGTAACAAGCCTTTTAATTCGGAATTAATCTTCTCTTGTTGCACTCTGCCTCTGATGTCTTCTGTGCTGCAGGGCTCGCTGCTACTGAAAGGTGTAGAGTTGCCTTCTTATTCATTTTCCACTCAATATTTATAATAGACATCAATCCCGGTCATGGTAAAAAATAAACCCCCCAAAAGAAAAAAGTAAGAAAAATAGAAGATAAAAATTTTTAAAAAAATAACAAGAAAAAAGAACAATCACAATCTTTAGGTTCATGTTATCTCAATACAGTAAATATAACAAAGCCCCCAAATAGAAATATATATATATATATATATATATATATATATATATATATATATATATATATATATATATATATAAAAAGAGAGAAATAAAAAAGCAACCTAGACAAAAGATCCCTTCAAAGAAAAAAATAGGAATAAAAAAATATAACCCAGTCTCTTATTTAAAAAGTTAATAGAAATTTTAAAAGAAAAAAATACTTCCCCCCAAAAGAAAAAAATTAATAAACTTCCCAACCAATTTTTTCACTTCAAAATCAAAATGATGAGTATCCTGAAAAACACCATTATTTCGAACCCCCCCCCCAACTCATGCTGTTCCACTGTGACTCTGACCATGTCCCCTTCTGACTACATTGTTAAGATGATTTTTTTTAATTTTACAACACTTTAAAAAAAATAATTTCTCAGAACTAAGTTGAATTAAAGTTAACAGTCTGTAAGAAGTTCCATTTATTTGTCCTCATTTGATTATGATCTTCTTTGAAGCAATATAAATTTTCTCTTCACAACTGTGAAAGCCGAATATCAGGATGCATAACGTAAACCATGCCTATGACTTCTGTTTTGGAAGAACTGTAAATCTATTGATGTGGATCATGTTTTGCACATGTTTATAGATTACCAGTGGTGCTGTTGGCAAAGAAGCCTTCACCAGCCTTTTTGGCGCCACGGCAGAAACCCTCTCCACCTCCACAACTACCCATGTTACCAAGGTAAGATCAGTACAGGAGCACAGAATATTAGCTTATTCCTGTGCCCAGACTTACATTTCACTTCCCATGAACTAGGAAAAGATTTATTCTATACAAGAAGCACAACATACCTCTTGTAAATATCACATCCATCTATATACTACTAAAATTTGTGTGTCTTTAATCTTTAACTGGGAAAAACAGGGTATCCTAGGGCAACAGTTTTGAACCAATGTTTTTCAATGGGCTAATTTCAGGAGTGAAATGTTAACAGTTCGGGCTTGTTCACCCAATTGGTGGTAAAAACTGGGTTTTTGTTTTTTTCCAGCAATTGATTGTCACGGTTGATCGACGAAACTTAAAAAACTTTTTAAAGCATTTTAAACTACCAGTTCTAAAAAAAAGTTTTGAAAAAGTTGGCCATGCCCATCCAGTCACATGCCCCCCCAAGCCACACCCACAAAACCAGTAGGGAAAATTTTTGAATTTCACCACTGGCCAATTTACAGAGTATTTCCAAAATCCAGTATCCACAATTCTCTTGGCATTCAAATTTGGCATGCTAACGTTTCAATGCTTTCATGCTGCTGGGCCTCTACCCAATGATTCCGTAGATAGGCCCAGCATAGTTAAAGTTAAATGAGCCAGGGTGGCACAGCAGGTAGAGTGCTGTACTGCAGGCCACTAAAGCTGACTGTAGATGTGAAGGTCAGCGGTTCAAATCTCATCACCGGCTCAAGGTTGACTCAGCCTTCCATCCTTCCGAGGTGGGTAAAATGAGGACCTGGATTGTGGGGGCAATAGCCTAGCTCTGTTAAAAAAAAAGTGCTATTGCTAACATGTTGTAAGCCGCCCTGAGCCTAAGGAGAAGGGCGGCATAAAAATCGAATAAATAAATAAATAGTCCTTTGAGGCTAAGTAGGCTGGCTGCTCCCTTAGCTATTGGAGATCGGGCAGATAACTCCCATTCTAGCCCTTTAGAGGCTATGTAGACCACTCCCTATCACTGGCTGCCGGAGGGCAATCAGTTGCAGTCAAGTCAAGCTATTCTGCTCTTTTTTTACCCTTAGTCATTCTGTTCCTCTGTTTAAATAAGGAAAAGTCTCTGAAGGTTTGACCAGTGTTCCCTCTAATTTTTTTGGGGGGTGGGTGGAAAAGTATAGTGTCTGAGCGGCAGTCCCTTCGGGACTGGGCGGCATAGAAATAATAAATGAATGAATGAATGAATGAATGAATGAACAAACAAACAAACAAACAAATAAAAAACCCACCCTGTTTTGCATCAGAGAATTTCAAAATAAAATACTGTACTGTGTCTCTATAACAGCGAGCTCATAATAGGGCAACTCTATCAATATCAAAATGCCACTTAAATAGTTGAGCTAGTTTCAAACTAGATTTTGATTTTCTTTCTCTCTTTCTTTCTCCCATTCTTTTTCTTTCTCTTTTCCTTCCTCTCTTTTTTCTATCTGTTTCTCTCTCTTCCTCTCTTCCTCTCTCTCTCCTTCCCTCTCACTCTTTCCCTCTCGGCTTCTGGGCAAGTTTGGAAAACTCTGAGTTGATGATGATTTTTAAGTGAGCGATTGCTCACTGCTCAGCTTAGAGGGAACTATGCGTTTGACCTAGTGGGTCACAAGCCGTCTAATATTCTCCTAGAATTAAATGTAGCTTATTTTCTTACTTCCAAGAGAGTATTTGTAAAAAAAGGAATACTTGTCATAAATTTCAGTCTAAACTATAATCTTATCTTATTAGGCATTGTACTTTTAATGTCACAGTAATATTGCCTAGGGTAGCCAATTGTTGATTTTCAACAAATCATGACTAAGCAAAACTTGGCACCCTGTGTCAAATTACTCATAGAGTTCTTGTGCCCCCAGTAAAGCAAAAGCTGTCATTCAGAACAGTTTAAGACATGAGATTTACAATATCGTACTGAGTATTCATTTTCTTTTTTTATTCCAGACTGTGAAAGGAGGATTTTCTGAAACCAGAATAGAAAAGCGAATCATCATAACGGGGGATGAAGATGTGGATCAAGACCAAGTATGAAGTTGAACGAAACTCTTGTCCTTTTTATTTATGGAAGTGTTATGGTTCAAGACAGGAAGGCAGGAAGAAAGAGAGAAAGTGTTGTATGACGAACTTAAGAAGCAGCCTGAGAAAGAGGCCTCTAACTGCTAAAATGAAATCCAGCAATGTGCCCATCTGTATTTTTGGACTCTTTAGTGTAATGGAAGCGGTTTTAGCTTCATTTAGTTTTTTGCTGCAAAAAAATGGAAATTTGGGTAATAAAGTCAAGTCCTAGAATTCCTGTGTGTGCACTGAATTCCTGATAGAATTATGACATGTACCTGCGGGTAACCATGATACTAAATGGTTAGGAAAATCACAACCCCCAAATCTTTCCTTGCTCGTGCCTGCTCAGGTACTCACCTAAAAACTTGTCCTACACTTAACAGTTTCTAACATCCATATATTTAGCTTGGAGAACTGATGTATTTGTCATGGCTTGATGCAAATACACAGCTTTCTGTATGTTTGGGGCTGTTGTTATAACAAGATTCAGCACTCTTCTGCTTGAACATATGAAAGTCAGAGGAAATACAAGTTGGGATTGCAGATCTTGTATCCACCTTCCACCACCTTTTATGTATCCATGCAAATACTTTAAGACAGGGGTGTCAAACTGGCAACACATGGGCCAGATGTGCCACATGCAGGCCACGCCTACCCCAGCTTCGTGAATGGGAAAAAAGTTGCAAAACATCACGTGACAGCAACATGAGTGTGAACACCTGTGCTTTAAGAGCATTACAATTTGTTCTAGTGACACAGACAGATAACAGTGAAATCATATTTGCATAATGTAAATACTGTTATATACTTCCGATATGTAGATCTAATTCACAATACCATGAAAGAGAGGGAGGAAATGTAGGGCTCTATCATCTGCAGCACAATGTGAAGCTGTGCTTATTGATAGTGTGAACGGAGATATTGATTTTGCCATTCAAAGGTATAAATTGGTGTTCCTTCATTTATTCTTTTTAAAAATTATTTTCACTTGTCCTTACATGTGCACATTTCTGGGTGACTGAAGCTGCCTTTGGATCTATAGAATGATTTGGGGCCAGAAGGATGGTGAAAGCAAAGGGAAAAAAAGGGGGGGTGCCTAGACTAAAACCTATAGCTTTTTAAAAATGCATTTTTAAAATTACCAAGAAACATTTATTTATAAGGAAATTTATATTTGCACATGGTGACTCAATGTTTGAAGGAACATTGGTTTTGTCTTCCATTTTAGTGAAATGTAAAAGATTTGCTAAAATTAGAGGAAGGGAAATAGCAAAGGGCAGAAATTGGACTATTCATGGCCCCATAGCCAAAAATTGGCTTCCAATGCCTTATGTAAAATACTACTGAATGTGAATTAATTTTTTCCCATAGGCTTTGGCTTTAGCCATCAAGGAGGCAAAATTGCAGCATCCTGATATGTTGGTAACCAAAGCAGTAGTATATAGAGAAACAGACCCATCTCCAGAAGAAAAGGACAAGAAACCTCAGGTAGGTATAAATATGGAGAAATATATCTCTACAAGCAAAATCACAGTAAAATAGTAAATGATATACAAACATTGCTTTCAAAACAAGCATCCTTCTAGTGAGGCAATATCAAACTCTCTCAAAAATGGCTAATTAAACAAAACTAAATGTGGCTGATGCTATTTGAAGAATTATCTTGATGGTAGTACGGTAAATTTGTGAGCTCTGCCATACAGTATCTTTATTCAGATTTATAACTAAGGATAAGCATGAGTTAATTGAAAAGAATGAGAATTGGCTGAGAATCTTGCCATTTGGAATGCTTACCAGAAGTTTGCTTTGAAAGTCTGGTTCTAATGGATTAACATCCTCCTATAGAGGATGTTTTCTATGGGCTTCACACAGTAAAGCAATTAGAGTGAATGGTGCTCTGTACTAATAAGTGACACCTCAAAATAGACCCCAGGATGCTGTATAATATGCACAAACATTATACCTGATACAATATACAGTGATACCTTGTCTTACAAACTTAACTGTTCCGGAACGAGGTTCTTAAGGTGAAAAGTTTGTAACATGAAACAATGTTTCCCATAGGAATCAATGAAAAAGCAATTAATGCGTGCAAGCCCAAAATTCACCCCTTTTGCCAGCCGAAGCGCCCATTTTTGCGTTGCTGGGACTCCCCTGAGGGTCCCCTCCATGGGAAACCCCACCTCTGGACTTCTGTGTTTTTGCGATGCTGCAGGGGAATCCCAGTAGGGGAATCCCAGCATCACAAAAACGAGCGTTTCGCTGGCAACGGAAGTCCGGAGGTGGGGTTTCCCAGCGAAGGGAGCATCAGTGAAATCGCAGCATCGTAAAAACACGGAAGTCCTCGAAACCCCACCTCCGGACTTCTGTGTTTTTGCGATTTTCCTGCAGCATCACAAAAACACGGAAGTCCGGAGGTGGGGTTTCCCATGGAGGGGAGCCTCGGGAATCCCAGCAGTGCAAAAACGGGTGCTTCGCTGGCAACGGAAGTCCAGAGGCGGGGCATCCCAGCAGCGGCGGTGGGTTTGTAAGGTGAAAATAGTTTGTAAGAAGAGGCAAAAAAATCTTAAACCCCGGGTTTGTATCTTGAAAAGTTTGTAAGACGAGGCGTTTGTAAGACGAGGTATCACTGTATTCTTGTTAAAATGGCTAAAGCTATTACAGAATATTAAATTGCAAAAGCCAAACAAGGTTGTTGATAAAAAATAGAAATCAGTGGTGGGTTGCTTCTCGTTCGGCCTGGTTCTATGAACCAGTAGTGCCAGCAGGCTCCACCTGCTTGCCCAGAAAGCTTCTGCACATGTGCAGAAATGTCACGTGCGCACGCACCAGTAACAAAGAGTTTTAGGACCTATTACTGATAGACATTCTATGTATTGATTTATGTTCTTATTTTCCTTCTTCTTGTACAGGAATCTTGACCTTTGTATTTCTAGAAGTTGGCATCTATTTTAACTTTGAAGTAAAGAAGGGGCCTTTATGCTGGATTCCTCACTGAGACATAGAACGTCCTGGCTGCAAGAATAATGTTGAGAGACAAAATATTAAATAAAAAGGAATAGCAAATATATTATATATTATATATACAGGAAACAAAATGCATCCTTGCACTGCTGCTATATGCTGGAGATGAATAAAAAACAGCAACATCAGCAACAAGCAAAAGCAACCACCTCTTCAAATAAATTGAAGAATTGACTGAACTGATCTAAAAAAATCATGATGGTAATAATAATAATAATAATAATAATACAATAAACCACCATTGTGCATGTTACATTTAAAGAACACATAATTCATTTGTTGCACACTGAATGGAAAAGCAAAAATGCTTTGCAACAAAGCAAGAAATCAACTAGCAAAACAAGCAGAATTACAAATTGATTCCCTGATAGGAAATAATTAAAATCCATTCACTTGTATAATTTCTGTTTATTATTTTCTAATTTGGGATGTGCAGTGATCACCCTTTATTTTCACGCCATGCTACTTTTGTTGCTTCATCATTGGATTCTTTTATGTTCCCCATTGGTCCTTCCTTTTTTAAAATGTTTCCTCTTCTCATCTAATGTCTTATTCTGCGGAAGATAATTGTGAGTTCATTTCACTTAAAGCAAAGGAAAATGACATGTATATGATTTCTCACCGAACAAAATGCAGCCTGTAGAGATTTCATATTGATGTGCTTTTAAGTTATGGTTATTATATATAACTGGGGAGGGTGGGGAATGATATTAAAACAAAGTGCTAAGTGTGACAATGACATTTTCACATTATTATTATTTGATTGATAATGGTTAATGTATTACAAGACTTTTAGATTATGCCAGTATCCCATGAAACTAAGAATTGGGGAGGGGGGAGGAATTCTGAGGAAGTTGTCTCTCACTTGAGTTTTGTGACACAATTGTGATTGTCACTGGTTAAGACACAACAGTATGGAAGGTATCAAAGGCAACAAAATAGATCAGTGTTACTCCAGCCCAGTTAGAATGCCTCAGATGTGCCAATTAAGTGTCTCTTCATCCTCCCGGCTTAGGAGGAGCACAAGGTCACCACACAGAATGGAGTCAAATTGCTTCAATGTTCAAGGCCTTTATTTAGCTGCCTTTCAGAGCAAAGTGTTTATTTAGGACAAAGTTATTACTGTATATGCCATGTCAGTTTTTCAAAATTTGAAAGTTTGATTCCAAACCTATCAATTACGTGGCTTCAGTTTCGGATCCATGAATGTGAGAATCTGCCAAAGAGGTTGCCCTGTCCTCTTCTCGTGTGATTTCATTTTGTCAGATTGAAACTTTGGAGACCATATCTATCAGGGAGAAAGAGTACCTCTGCCTTCTTTAAGTATGGTGATTCTTTATCAGAACACGATTTATACATGGGTTTCTTGAAGATGCATTCACCTGACACAGTAAGCTGTAAAGCTTAGAACGGTGTTTCCCAACCTTGGCAACTTGAAGATATTTGGACTTCAACTCCCAGAATTCCCCAGCCAGCGAATGCTGGCTGGGGACTTCTGGGAGTTGAAGTCCAGATATCTTCAAGTTGTCAAGGTTGGGAAACACTGGCTTAGAGAACCAAATCAGTAACAGCAAATACTGCTCGGGAGTAAGGATACTATGAAATAAAACTGCTCTGCCATTAATGAAACCTAGACATTGTTTTATACCAATTTTCATTACCTCAAGAGTAATTAAAGCAGAAAGAAATGAGACAAATTTAAAGAGTTTGTACTCTTCCTTCTACATACTGTGAATCGAATATTAACATCTCTTATCTCTAATTGGAAATATAAATAAAAATGGGAAATGGTAATAATAATTGGAGTAATGTGGATGTACCTTATATTATAAATTGTTTGCCATTGTAGGAGACACTGGGCCATTGGCTGTTGGTATGGCTCCTTAAAATTGGATCTGTTTCTGGCATGTAGGAATGTCCTAATTAAACACTGAAAGCATAGATATAAACTTTATGCTGTAAGAGTAATTTCTAATTTTTATGTATCCAAGTAATTTTCTCCTTTAGATTTTTTTGAGGATTTTTTGTATCCTTTTATTCTTCTGGAATATGTGATGCCCTAAAACCAAAACATCCAAAAATGTAGAAACTCATAAAATATGTAGAAAACAAAAATCTTGTTCTGCTGATTTTCAAAACCGAACAAAAATCTGGTGGCTTTATCATGTTTTCCCCCTCAATATTATAAAAATAAGGATTCTCCCCCCAAATATAATTTCATTTTTAATTTCAAAACAAAGCTCAGAAATTAGGCATATATAAAATACATCCTGTTGCTTCTTCTATATGAATTGATATACATGAGTCTGCCACTAAAACCTCTGGAAACAAATTGCTTCAAAACCCATTTATAAAAGACCAGAATCTAACTTTTGTCAAGTACAGTAATGGAAAGCTAAAATAGATTTGGATTCTTCCCACAGCATGACTGATGGGTAGCTATTAACAAAAACTAGCTTTTTGTTTACCTAGCAAGATGTGGCTTATATATAGATATCTATATTAATATATATATATATAATATTTATTATTTGTGGTAAAGTGGAAGCCATGCATACTTCTAAGATCATGGTTTCCTCCACCTCCTGCTGCCATCTGATATAGTTGGTCACTCTTTGGTTTCTCTGGGTGAGGGGGTCTTTCCATTGAAAGGGACGGTCAATGCAACTGCTTGTT
Organism: Erythrolamprus reginae; assembly: GCF_031021105.1. NCBI lineage: Eukaryota > Metazoa > Chordata > Lepidosauria > Squamata > Dipsadidae > Erythrolamprus > Erythrolamprus reginae. Next base: position 37,507,110 of record NC_091952.1, read on the forward strand.
TGCAACAAATCCCGCAACTTGATTCTAAAACTGGCCTGCAACTGCATGAATTAAAAAGATTCATGATTATTTTTTAATTTGAAAAGCACCTTAATCAACTGAAATGCTTTCATTCCTTCATCAATTCTTCTGTCCTTCTGACCCCTCCACCCATTTCAATTTTTGTCCCATCTTTTTTGGTCATATCCTCTTTCAGTGCTTGGTGATGTATGCGTGTGTGCTCACTGTTCTTGTATTCAATAAAAGTTAAATAAATGTATCTGATGCTCACTCATTTTGTGGCTCATGGTGGCTTTTCTCTTAGGAAAGAGAGAAATGAGACCCTTTATGCTGGGCCTGTCAGAATTTTGAATGGTCTTTGAGCAATTGGTTGTAAGTCAACTACTACACATAGATGATGAAGTGTCGAATTATTATGAGGCTGGGTCAAAACAGGTGTACAAGTGAAGACACCCCACCCCCAAACCTATTGGCTTTTATTAGCTGTTCCAATACTGTGAGAACAAGAGAAATTCTCAGTCGTGGGATTCCTCCTTAATTAAGAAGCCTTAATTAATAAAACAGCTGGGCTTTTTTTGTTTGTGTTCAATCCCTTTTATCTCATCCAAATACAACCTCCAGATAAAGGATCAAAGAGTGATAATACAATACACTGAGCCAACAAATTACCACCTCCAACAGTTTCATATCCATATTAAACAGCAGGAAGTGACTGGAATTAGAGGAATCCTATAACAGCCCACAACTGAACAACCTATTGGCTGATGATCACCATGACCCCTGAGTGTCCCCTAATGGTGGACATTACCCTATGCCAAGTTATAATAAAGATAATCCACAACAGCAACCAATGCCATCTCCATCCCATGTTCAGTTAAGTATGCTGAACAATAATCTGTTTCTTTTATGGTGTATTGCCATTGGAGAGAAAGATAAAAATAGGATGATAATGGTCAACTCCAGATTGATCCAGACACAGCATCTTTAAGATGTGGGACATCATGGTCCTTTTAGAAGTTGATTTCAAAGTGAGGTGTCAGTTACCAGATAAAATCCAATCTCACTCCCTGCATGCACAACCACACACATCTGTGTTGCACCCCCCACCCCACCCCACGCATGTGGGCAGGCCTCACTGAAGTTTCTGAACTTCTGATAGGTCCATTGGGTCGTTTTTTGCACTCCCCAGGTTTCAGGAAGCTTTCCTGAAGCCTGGGGAGGGCAAAAAACGGCCCAACGGGCCTACTGGAAGTTCATTTCTAAACTTCCCATTGGGTCTGTTTTTCACCATCCATAGGCTCCAAAGGTTTTCCTGAACCTTAGGGAAGACAAAAATGCCCTCCCCCACTCTCCAGAAGGCCAAAAATCAGCTGGCACGCTGGAGCTGACATAAGGCAGTGCCTTGCATGCTCTCAGATATGGCTCCACATGCTACCTGTGGCACGTGCGCCATGGGTTCACCATCATGGCTCTACAGCAATCTGTCAACGTAATAAGAGAAAATAAGTAACATTTCATTCCCTTATCACAAAATGTAGTTTTAAGCTTGACTTCACACCTATCTTGGGTGAAATTCACTTTTTATAGATCTTTTCAGTGCATGCCAGACATACATTCTACTACTTCATCTCCTAGATGTTCTTGATAAACCAAGGAACCAACCAAGATTGGCTGATTAGAAGAGACAGCTCAGAAACAAGCACACTGATCTCCTGTTGACAGTAGGTGACCAGAAATTGAACAAAAATGCCCCAAAAGATCTTATCTATTTGGGGCAAGCTCATTATTACCATAGAGACAATGAACTCTGGGCCTCCAGTTCCCTGTCCTATTGTCTCTCCTATATCTCATATATCGTATCTACTATTCTTCTATTCTTCTTATACTATTCTTATAATATTCTTCTGTTCTCTTATTGATATATTTTATTCCTATATTTTCACTTCTATTCTTTCTCTAATATATTTTACTCGAGTATATCCTCTATAACCTTCATTGTGTATTATTGTGCATTGGACAAAACAAACAAACAAACTCCAAGCTTTGCTCAAACCACTCCTGACAGCCTGGAAATTGAAATCACCCAGAGCCAAATTATGAGAGAACTCTAATATCAGCCTCTAGACCAAATCAAATTGTTTAGGAAAAGACTGTCTTGCCATCAGGATAGCCATTACAGTAGAATATCCAGCTTGTCCCTACTGGCCAGCTTAATATGTTCCAAAGATAATGGAATGTGAATTGAAATAATTCACATTCCATTATATGAATTGAAATAATTCACATTCCATTATCTTTGGAGCAGTATCTTAGAGAATAGAAGGAGGTGCTTTAAATATTATCCTTCCTCTCATCAGGGTGTACAGACTCCTGAAGGACTCCTAAAGCCTGGGAGTGACACCATCACCCACCCAGGTCTCAATATATGCACATTTTCAGGTGCTCATCTACAGCAAATCATAGTATCTGTAAAGATTATAATCTGTATCCATGAGATACAAGCATGTAGACATGTCAATTATTATCAACAGATTACAGATCCATCGACAGATTCTAACTTCGCTGGTGATATTAAGAACATGTTGATTTCCCCCTTTCATAAATTAGTCTCCTGTCATATCTCTCAACAAACAACTAGACTGTAACTGTATTCCTACCCATGCAATGAAAACCCACCCAGAATTAGAGAAACAACAAAGTCATTCAGTGTGGCTTCAACATCAAAAATCAATCACTGCTCAAACCTTTCCAACCTACTCGGACACAAAAAAAGGTTTTGCTGATAAGAAATGAACTGAACACACAAATACATACCCCCTATAGTCAACTACCCCATTTCTAAATTGGGTAGTTGACATTGCAAATCAACTACCTCATTTCTAACCTGTCATAATTTCTACTAAGAGTATAATCACTCAGAAGCCAGTCATTGGCTAAAGTTCCCCATGGGTTTTCCCACTGTCATGTAGCCATGACCTGGCATCATTTCAAGCCTTTAAACTCTAGGTCCACAGAGTTGTCAATGAATCTAATCAGAGTGTCTGACACTGTGGTTACATTTCCCAGCAGCAATACAAAAGAAGCTCTTATTCAGCTTTACTTTCCCATTCAATTATAGTATCACTAAGAAACCAGAAAATCTTAGCCAAAGACTCAGACCTCTAGACATCCCTATTTAGTGCAACTAAGTATTCTGTTTCTCTCCCTCTTAGCCATGTTATTACCAATAGTGGTTGCCATGTTGTTTAGGAGAACAGTTTTATTTATATTTTTCAATTTATACGACTGCCCATCTCACCATCATGACTTTGGCTAAATACAGGCACAACCATAAACAACAGCAAAATAAAATACATAATTGTGAGGCAACATAAAAAACAATCAATTAGAAGGAACCATCCTATGGGCTCTAACTGCCAATCCAATCTTATGCTCAGAAAAAACAATTGTGTCTTTTGAGCCTTGCAAAAGGTCCAACCTAATCTCCAAGACACCTTCTGTCAGGTGCCATGACAGAAAAGGCTTGCTTTCTAACTCCTGACAGATGACATTCCTTAAGTGATGGGACTCTTCTGCTGGATCGACTGGAATGGGTAGAAATAATTGGGAACAAGTATCTCCCAACATAGCCCCCTGTCTGAAGGATTTCCAATGGCCACGGATGCTGCTCAGACAACTGCTATCTCACTAATCACTCTTCAGGGAATTGTGTTCTGCAGACTTTGGATCAAATGCCCTTTCCATTTCTGTAAGCCATGGTAAATCAGCTTCCCACAGTCCATCTTCTTTTCTCTCTTTCCTAATATCCAACTTGGATACCTATGTTCAGAACATTGTCTTTTCCTCTGTTCCAAAAACTTCAAAGACAGACTACTGTCAAAACCCCTAAACAACTCTGAACTGAAATTTAATTCTGCTATTTGTTTATATTCCACAGCGGCTTCCTTCCTTTCAATACTAAATTTTAGTGATAATAGCTACTACTCTGCACCAACTTTTTAAATCCACAAAGTACATAATGATTATGATCTTGATGAATGTTGGAAGTTACAGAAAATGTAAATGTAAGCACAGTCTACACTATCTAAATGACGAAACAGATCTCCAGTGTTTTAATTCACTACATTCTCTCTTCCTTGTCTATAGTTTTGTACTGCTCCAATGACCCTGTAACGTTTTAGCTTCTACCTTCATGTTCCTCTCTTCATATCAGCTATATCATATTGGCTTTGTCTTCCATTGCTCATGCTGAGCTCTGCGCCATCTATTTGCCTGTCCTGTTGTGTGTTATGATATGAATATGTCATTCCAATCCTGCTCTCAGGAATGCTGTGTGATTGCAACCCTTTATATTAGGATAGGAAATAAGATGCACTTGGAGGACCAAGCAAGATTTCCCACCCCACAAGCCAATATCTAAAACAGCTAGGCCACTTACCCTCACATAAAACATACGAAGCAAGAAGAGTGGCTATCCAGAGGCCAATCTCAGTCTCCCTCTATTTTTGCACTTCAGGGACTAAGAGTAAAGGTAGAGACTCTATACCAGATTCACCTATGTACTATATTCTTGCGGTGTGCTCTGTTGGGTCCCCCCCATTGTTTAAAAACCTGTTTCAAAATAATAAAGCTGGGATAAAATAGGTGATATATCTACAATAGACCTCTCCCCTTTTCTAAGAGGTCTGTGAGGGGCGTGCATAAGTGCACCTTCGTGTCTACCGTTCCTGTCCTAATGTCTTATCTTTTCTATCTCTACTTTATACTTATATTATGTTAAACATACTACAATACAATACTATATTTGTATGACAAATAAATAAATAAATATGGAATAAAAAGAAAACAAACCCATTTCACCGAAACCAATTCAAATACATACTATCACACATTACCGAGTAAAACGAGCATACTTATGTAGCTTATGGCTGTGTGATTAACATTAAAAAAAAAACACTTAATTGAATAAATCGTAATGGGCATTTGCCATCGCCCACCTTTGTGCATCGACCCTAACGTGAAGAAGGTGGTAAAAATCGGAAGTACTATTACATTTATCAAAATGTACTGCACGCGGGGTGGGGAAACCCTCATCAAATATCATCAGCAACTCGAGTATCGGAACACTTTAAAACGCAGCCACAGGACCCGCACGGATAACTTTTTAAAGCAGACCGGAAGTGCTACACTTTTCAGGCTCGTCATCCGCTTCTCGACGGAAGTTTGCCTCTGAATACTAAATTCTGGCGCCGCAATGTTTTGCCCGGGACCGGTCAGTTGGGCATGGCGTTAGATCAGCCGGTACCCTGCCGATATTGTAGTACGTGGGAACCCTTCCTGATAGCTCCTACTTACCTCCTGGTTGCGTTCAGCCGGCGGGGGTCCTTTCTTGCTTTCTCGTCTTCGCAGGATCGCCCTTCCCAGGTGGGGCTTCACCTTTTCTCAGTTGGTACTTATGGGAAAAACCATAAGAAGCAGCAGATGCCTTTCTCTTGCCACGGAGATCGACCGAATATCTGCTTAGGGTGCAGTTGTCTCAAAGGTGCTCGAAGAGGCAACATGGGAGTTTCTGGCAACTGCACTTCCAGAAAGTCCAGTTGCTTCTTGGGAGGGTGGGAAGCACCTTTGGGACAACCATGACCTGGATGACTGAGAATCTTCACCGACATTTAAGGGTGCCGTTGTTAATTGGTACGGAACTATTTTCAGAAGCAGGCTGTCCTAACTCCCTCCATAGCTAGCCTACTGGCTTTCCCCCCAGGCCAGGGGTGGGCAAAGTTGGCTCTTCTATGACTTGTGGACTTCAACGCCCAGAAATTCCTGAGCCAATCATGCTAGGTCAGGAATTCTGGGAGTTGAAGTCCACATGTCATAGAAGAGCCAACTTTACCTACCCCAGCCCCAGGCAATAAAGTGGTTGTGAAGTCATCTGGTCCTGCAATAATGTGAGACAGAAATATATTTCTGCTGTTTATTTGGGAGTTGGTGAGATCGGGGTCTGCCCACTCAAGCTAGATAGACTTGGCAAACCTGCATGTAAGGCTGCTTCACAGGATTCGCTCAGAATCCATTTCTGGCTATTATTTACATCCGAGATTCTTTTTAACTAGAGTAAAAGGTACATTTCTCCCCAGACTATGGGCTTTTGTGTGCTGATTTTTGATTAGGTGACTTCTGGGGGAATGCTTCTATGGATAAGTAAGTCCTAAAAGTTTTTATGTACAGTATCTTCTTAATATGGAAAGAAGAATATTTATATTTATGCACCAGTGTGCCTTCCGTCCCCTGTTCTAATGTTTGTTTTTTACTAGTATCATGTATATGAATATTATTATATCTTTGTATACCACCAACATGTACTTGACAAAACAAACAAACAAATTAACAAATAAATATCTTTCTAAAGAGGCTCGGTGGTGCAGTGGTTAGAGTGCAGTACTGCAAGCTACTTCTGCTGATCACCAGCTGCCAGCAGTTTGGCAGATCAAATCTCAGTGGGCTTAAGGTTGACTCAGCCTTCCTTCCTTCCAAGGTCGGTAAAATGAGGACCCAGAATGTTTGGGGAAATATACTTAGTCGCTATAAACCACTTAGAGAGGGTTGTAAAGAACTTGTGAAGCGGTATATAAGTCTAAATGCTATCACTAAATGCTAATATGACTCTGAGGATGATGATTTTTACATTCCTGAATATAACCCAATTGTTTTGATTTTAAAAAGTATTAATTAGATCTGCACTTTAATGCTTAGAAAGATCTTGCTATCCTCCTGGCAAATGAACACTTGGTAAAATGGCCTACATTGAAGATTTAATTAGCCATTTCAATATATAGGTAGCACACTCTGCCAATTAGGACTTTACAATGAGGTACCTTTCTTCCTTTATGTTTTAGAATGTATTATTTCCATTTTGGTCCCTCATTGCTGTGTGTTCTGGCATTAGTCTTCATTTTATTTATCAATAATAGAAATATTTAATGAGATATTTAATGAGAACTTTGAATCTTACTTTTAATCATTTGCTCAATATTGTCTGGAAGAGTATTCTAAGTCTTTAGACACTATCATTTCTGCCATTACAATATGCAGGATTTTATAAGGCAAGTTGTCTAAAATTTTGGACCTTATGTCTGCCATTTATGGCTGGTTTTGATTTGGAAGCCTGGGGTTTTCAGTGACATTCCTATTTAATTTATTGTTTGTGTATATTGAAGCAAACTTGAAGGAAGCACCTCTCCCACATCTCCCTTTTCCATTGTTTGTTTGTTTGTTTGTTTGTTTGTTGATTGATTGATTGGATTTATGTGGCTGTCATTTGGCTATTACCTTTGGGACAGGTAGAGTGGAGACCTGCCAAAGTTTGTATTTCTTTGTTTTGTTTCAGAGCTTAGAATGGAAGTTTGGTAGTTTGGCCATTCAGTGCCAAACTCTTCTTACTGCCCTGGCAACATATTAACCAAATCTTTTCCATCTAGTGATAGGTGGTATTGGAGATGGGAGACGACAGCTAATATTGTCAAATACAGTGATCCCTCTATTATCGCGAGGGTTCCGTTCCAAGACTCCTCGCGATAATCGATTTTTCGGGATGTAGGGTTGTGGAAGTAAAAACACCATCTGCGCATGCGCACCCTTTTTTCTATGGCCGCGCATGCGTAGATGGTGGAGTTTGCGTTCCCCGCCGCCCACGCAAAGGGGAAACCCCGATTCGGCTCCTCGCTGCTGCTGCGCTACCGAGCAGATCAGCTGCTGGGCGGCCGAAGGAACCTTCCCTGGGTCTTCCCAGCCGCCCACGCAAAGGGGAAACCCCGGCTCCTTGCTGATGCCCGCCGCTCGCCCGCCCGCCAGCAAGAGGGGGAAGACCCAGGGAAGGTTCCTTCGGCCGCCCAGCAGCTGATCTGCTCGGCGCAGCAGCAGCGAGCAGACGAAGATCAGGGTTTCCCAGCCGCCCACGCAAAGGGGAAACCCCAGCTCCTCGCTGATGCCCCCGCTCGCCCGCCCGCCGCCCGCCAGCAAGAGGGGGAGAGATAGAGAAAGAGAGAGAAGGAAAGAAAGAGATGAGAGAGGGAGGAAGAGAGTGTGAGAGAGGAAGAAGCAAGATAGAGAAAGAGAGAGAGAAAGAAAGATGAGAAAGGAAGGAAGAGAGTGACGTCATTGGGTGGAAAAATCGCGATATAGCGTTTCGCGAAGATCGAGATTGCGAAACTCGAGGGATCACTGTAGTCGTAAGGGAATGTTTCCTTCAAATTTAAGAAAATTGCAACTTGACTCATCATATTCACCAGGTGGCAGTAGTGATATGTTTGCTATTTCAAATGTAATGGGCAAAAATTTAGAAATTACAGTACTTGGATAAATTGTGAGGAAAGCATTGCAGCCCAATATCTAAAACTCATGTTCATGGTACAACATGGCTCACATATATTGTTAGTGTCAAAACGTATTCAAATATTTGTTTGCCTCTACTAGGCTTCTGAGTAAGAAGTTGTATAACCAAGAGAACCGTTGATATGGCAGAAATGCAGATGGACCAAGCTCTGGCCAAGCAACTTTTTTTTGAAGGTGCCACGGTTATAATTTTGAAAATGCCAGAAGGAACAGAGTTTGGCATTGACTACAACAGCTGGCAAGTTGGTCCCAAGTTTCGTGGAGTCAAGATGATACCACCAGGCATTCATTTTTTCCATTACAGTAGTGTTGACAAAAACAATAGGAAAGAAAGTGGTCCTCGTACTGGATTCTTCTTAAACTTGCAACAACGTGATTTAAAGATATTACACTGGGATGAACAAAGAGAAGAAGTAGACCTCACCCCAGCTTCTGAAAATGAGTCTGAAGCCATGAGAGTCCATCTCAAAGAGATGGACAAATTTCTCGGTCCGTACCCGTATGACACCCTAAAAAAATGGGTCTCCCTCACTAATTTCATTAATGAATTTGTGATGCAAAAGTTGCAGCCTGAGAATGGACAGATATGTGCCTTTTCTGAAGTGCTGCCTGTTCTGCCTGGAAAATATACTCAAGATCGAATTGAACAGAATCTACCCCAGTATGACACAGAATGTAAAAGTTATGCGGAAGGACTGGCCCGGCTTCCTAAAATGCAACTGAAGCCTGGCACTGAGATCAGATTCACAAAAATACCTAAACAAATGTATCCTGAAGGTGCCACACCTGAGGAAGTTACCAAACACAGTATGGATTTTAGCTATGCTCTAGAAACAGTGATTAATCAACACTATGCCAGCAATTCCCAGGATGTGCTTGGTAAGTAAATATGCCTCCCCGGACCTATTTTTCATTTTCTGCATTTTTTTTTACATCAGTATTATACTTTACATACACTCAGGATTGTCTTGTAACTTCGATAAGCAAACCTTTACAAATGGATGTTGCAAAGCAAGTGAAACAATGCTGATAGTGAATATAGAAACTTTCTTGGTCATTTTTGTATTTTGGGATATGAATTATGGAGCCAGTCTATAAGATCAAATAGCTGTGATGATACATTTTCTTCCAGCTTTGCAAATTAACTACTGCTATTAAACAATTGAGCAATTGGGATAAGAAATGAATTGGAACAATCAATACATTCTCGTGTGCGGTACTAGTGGCCTCTTGTGGAAAGTTTAAAGCAACACAGCATTTAATGCAATTGACTGGCATTCTTTCATGGCAGTACAGCTTTTTAACATATTTTTATAGTAAATTTTCAGTCTGATTAAGAAAAGTTATGCATATGGTCAAATATACATTCTAATGTTGGCTTGTATAAATTCCGTATAAGTTAACCAACAACAAAACCAGATAAATTTTGGCCTACTCAAGATTATTTACTTTAAATGACTTGGTACTTCTTAGTCATTTGTGCAGTAAAAATTTGTTTGATTTGATTTTTACAATTAATTTTATATTTGCTTCCAAAAATCACTTCCTGATCAAGTATAGTTTTGCCTTTGTTGAGAAAGTTACCCAGCTGTATCCATTCTGTGAGCAGTCAAAGGTACCAAACAAGTAGATATTATACAGTGGTACCTCGGTACTCGACCACAATTCGTTCCAGAAGTGTGGTTGAGAACCGATTTGGTCGAGTACCGAATTTATTTATCCCATAGGAAATAATGGAAATGGATTTAATTGGTTCCCAGCCCCTGTTAACTCGCTGGGAACCAATTAAATCTATTTTCTTTATTTCCAACGGGATAAATAAATTCGGTACTCCAAGCTGCAGGAAGGGTGGGGGCTGCTGCAATCCTGGCAGCTTAAAGGGGCTGAGGAGCTCTATAAGAGCTCCAAGCTGCAGGAAGGGTGGGGGCTGCTGCAATCCCACTCCTTTCTGCTCCTTTCCTTTCCTCAATGTTTCCTCTTATTACCTGTAAGCAGCTGCAAAAACTTCCTCCCGTCGGCTGCAACGGCTTCCCTTCGAGGAACAACAGCGCTGGGAACGTCACGTAATGAAGGGAAGCTTCTGGAGCGGCGGCTACTGCTGAGATGGCTCCGGCGGCTTCCCTTCATCACGTGACGTTCCCGGCGCTGTTGTTCCTCGAAGGGAAGCCGTTGCAGCCGACGGGAGGGAGAAAGTTTTGCAGCTGCTTACAGGTAATAAGAGCAAGCATTGAGGAAAGGAAAGGAGCAGAAAGGAGTGGGATTGCAGCAGCCCGCACCCTTCCTGCAGCTTGGAGCTCTTATAGAGCTCCTCAGCCCCCCGAAGCTGCTGGATAATGAACAAAATTTTCTCTGGCTGTTCGGTATCTGAATTTTTGTTCAGATACCGAAGCAAATTTTTGCCGAAAATTTTGTTCGTTATCCGAAATGTACGAGAACCAAAGCGTTCGAGTACTGAGGTACCACTGTATTCTGCATGAAACTGCAGAATTGAGCTAATTCCAGGCCCTCTCTCTTTGATACTGCTCTCCCAGAAGGCTTGTTATTTCCATTCCTTAATGAGGGCCCCCCAAACTTGGCAATTTTAAGACTTGGGGGATTTCAACTTTGAAGACCTCTGCCTTAATGTATGGATGAAATATTCATCTAATAGAATAGAATAGTGAAAGATACCTAATGCTGTAAAGAAATATGCAAGTCATTACAGTATTGTTCAGGTATGCCACAAATACATTTTCTCTAAATGAATCTATACTAGAGGTAACTATCGACTTACAGCCATTTGTTTAGAGCAGTGATTCTCAACCTTTCTAATGCTGCAACCCCTTAATACAGTTGCTCATATTGTGGTGACCCCCAACCATAAATCTAGTGCCAATTCTCCCAACAGAGCTTTAAGCTGATTGGCAGTAAGGTCAGAGGGACACCCCCACTGTAAACGCCGGATTAGTGGGATTGTAAAAAATACGTTCCAAGGCGCCAGAATAGAAGTTTCCGTTCCTAACACTGTGGGAAATTTGTCTTTTCCCTTGGTCTTAGGTGACCCCTGTGAAATGGTTGTTCAACCCCCAAAGGGGTCCCGACCCCCAGGTTGAGAACCACTAATTTAGAGAGTGTTTGAAGTTTCAGCATCATTGAAAAAAAGTGACATAGCCATTTTTCACACTTACGCCACTGCAGATCCCCATCATTTTGTGTGTGTGTGTGTGTGTGTGTGCAAGCACGTGCGTGCATGTGTAACATACAGTTAAGTAACTGGCTTCTCCAGTGACTTGAAGTATGCTGCTTCCCATATTTGGGTATACCAGATGACTCCACAGAAAAACATATAATCTTTCTCTGGCTCAGCTGATAAAAGGGAGGAGAGCCTGTGGCTTAGAGGGTAATAGCACTGCCTAGCAAGGCAAAAGCAGCCCAGGTTCAAATCCTAGAATGGTATGGCTAGCTGATGAGAGCCAAATAGCTCAAAATAGATCTATACTAATCTCCCTTTATTTCTTTATCAGTTCTTTGCAAGTTTCGAAGAGAGAGAGAGAGATCTAGCTCTATACAAATCTTCCTTCCTTTTCATTATCAGCAAAAATGTTACACACACACACACATGTTAATGATATGTGAAATAAGTAAAGCAACCATGCAACCAGATTAATGCTAAAGTTGTTCTGTATTTCTTACATTTTTTTTGGTGGGATCTTTCTAGGGGAGCTACAGTTTGCCTTCATCTGCTTCCTGATTGGGAACGTATATGATGCATTTGAGCACTGGAAAAAACTCCTGAATCTCTTGTGCAGGTCAGAGGAGGCCATCGGGAAACATCAAGCCGTGTTCAGCCATCTCATTTCTATCCTGTACCACCAGCTCAATGAAATCCCGGCTGATTTCTTTGTAGACATAGTCTCCCAAGACAACTTTTTAACAAACACTCTGCAGGTAAGAAAATTTCATGTTGAATAGTTTTCAGCGGCGGCAGCAACGGCATGGGAAATTTGCCCAGTAATCATGGCATAATGTACCATATACAGGTAGTCCTCAGCTCACAACTGTTTGTTTAGTGACAGTTCAAGGTTAACAATGGCATTGAAAAAAATGTGACTTATGACCGTTTTTCATAGTTACAACCTTTGCAGCATCCCCATGTTCATCTGATCAACCTTCAGGTGCTTGGCAACTGGTTCATATTTATGACCTTTGCTGTGTCCCCAGGTCATGTGATCACCTTTTGTGACCTTTTGACAACAAAGTCAGTGGGGAAGCCAGATTCACTTAACAACCAGGTTGCTAACTTATTGGTTGCAATGATTCATTTAACAATCGTGGCAAGATAAGTTGTAACATGGGACAAAACTCACTTTTAAAAAGTCTCACTTAACAGAAATTTTGGGCTCAATTATGGTCGTAAGTCAAGGGCAACCTGTGCATATCTCTGGGACCACCTTCTGCCGCATGAATCCCAGCGACCGGTTAGGTCCCACAGAGTTGGCCTTCTCCGGGTCCCGTCGACTAAACAATGTCATTTGGCGGGACCCAGGAGGAGAGCCTTCTCTGTGGCGGCCCCGACCCTCTGGAATCAGCTCCACCCGGAGATTAGAACTGCCCCCATCCTCCTTGCCTTTCGTAAAGTGCTTAAGACCCATCTCTGCCGTTAGGCATGGGGGAACTGAGACATGTCCCCTGGGCCTATACAGTTTATACATGGTATGTTTGTGTGTATGTTTGCTTTTAATAATGGGGTTTTTACTGTTTTTTAAATTATTAGATTTGTTCTTATATTGTCTTTGTTATTGTTGTGAGCCGCCCCGAGTCTACAGAGAGGGGCGGCATACAAATCTAATAAATAATAATAATAATAATAATAATAATAATAATAATAATAATAATAATAATAATATGGCCATGATGGTGAATCTGTGGCATGCGTGTCACAGGTGGCACGCAAAGCCCTCTCTGGGCACGCATGCTGTCGTCAACTGCTCTTCCAGGTTCCGTAGCGCACATGCGCACTGGACAGCTGGTCCAGCAGACATGCTCATGGAGGCCAGCTCTTCCAGGTTCCAACATACGCACACACATGCGCTCCAATTTTGGCACTCAGTGCCAAAAAAGTCAATGCCAAAAAGGTTAGACCAGTGATGGCGAACCTATGGCATGGGTGCCACAGGTGGCACGCGGAACCATATTTGCTGTTGCCCTAGCTCAGCTCCAACATGTATGTATGTCCCAGCCAACTGATTTTTGGCTCGCACAGAGGCTTTGGGAGGCCTTTTTGTCTTCCAGAGAGCCTCCAGGAGGATGGGGGAAAGTATTTTTACCCTCCCCCGGCTCCAGGGAATTCTTTGGAGCCTGGGGAGGGTGAAACTCGAGGCTACTGGGCCCACCAGAAGTTGGGAGACAGGCTGTTTCTGGCCTCCAGAGGGCTTCCCGGGGGGGGGGGAGCTGTTTTCGCTCTCCCCAGCCATTGAATTATGGGTGTGGGCACTCATGCATGCACAATAGAGCGTGTGCACACTTTCGGCACCCGAGGAAAAAAAGGTTCACCATCACTGGGTTAGACATTTGATATAAGTTAAGGGGGGAAATAGTAAGGAAATCTTATTCTTTTAAAAGAGAACCTTTAGAAGAAAATATTTTGTTTTAAGTAAATACACTAAAATATACTATTGGATTACATTGTAACTGATAATATATGAATACTTGGCTTTTAGGAAAAATGTTTTAAAGTGTTTCTTTAAAAACAAAATCAAACTTAACGTGAACATTATTCTAAGCAAACTAAAATTAAAAATTTAATCTTGAAATAGAAGTAGATGTAATATTGTTCTTGGGTTATTCTCAACATAGATGATCCTGTAACAAATTCATTCTTCACTTCTTATTTTGTTATTAATAGAATCATTGGTCCCTTATTATTTGAAATAATTGATGGGTTTGTCACATCTCACAATAAGTGACTGATTACTGTTGTATCTAGTTTTGACCTTAATAATGGACTCTGTTAAAACAGCAATTTAATCAGAAGCACAGTAGGAGGTTTTTAAGTCTGAGTCTCACTTAGAATTTCCATCTTTTTCTGAAAAGTTTAGATATGCTTCCATATCTATGATTACTCGTACATTTCTCCCCAATTTAGAGACTGCATATGAGTATAAGTTGACAAGAATTTATAGGCATTAGGGGGAAAAAGTCTTTTTTCCTGTCCCAAATTGCCAGAATGATATGATGATGATGATGATGATGATGATGATAATAATAATAATTTATTAGATTTGTATGCTCTTATTAGAAAATACTCCGTACATGGCCAGTTTTTTATAATTTTAAAATTTGCTACAATTTCTATTGATACAATTGCTTGTGAAATTGTCAGCTTGGCAGCATGCTAACTCAAACATGCTAACATTTCTTCTCTGAGACATTTTTTCTAACATCTGCCTAATTTTTGCTCAAATGTTTTTATAAAGGAATTTAGAGTCCATTATTCCTTTGCTTTTCTGCATGCTGTCCTGTCACTTTATTTCTATTTGTAGGACAGTTTATTCATATTTTAGCATAGTTTCCCAGAGCCATTAAAAAGTTTCAAGAAAAATGAACTTGGCTTCTATATGAGAGATTTTATCATAAAATTAACTTGCAATAAAGTATAACGGCACACCGTTTTCAGTGAACCTGAAGCATAAACATAATGAATTTTGTCAATTTCCAAAATGTTTCAATCAGAGAATGTCTAGTCATTTAGGCCCAGGGGTGAAATTCAACAGGTTCTGACAGGTTCTGGAGAATCCGTAGCGGAAATTTTGAGTATTTATTTATTTATTTGATTTTTATGCCGCCCTTCTTAGACTCAGGGCAGCTTACAACATGTTACCAATAACACTTTTTTAACAGAGCTAGGCTATTGCCTCCACAATTCGGGTCCTCATTTTACCCACCTCGGAAGGATGGAAGGCTGAGTCAACCTTGAGCCGGTGATGAGATTTGAACCGCTGACCTTCAGATCTACAAGTCAGCTTCAGTGGCCTGCAGTACAGCTCTCTACCTGCTGCACCACCCCGGCTCATTTAGTAGTTCAGAGAACCAGCAAATACCTCCTCGGGTTGGCCCCAGAGTGGGGTGGGAATGGAGATTTTGCAGTATTATTCCCCAGAAGTGGAAAGGGAATGGGGATTTTGCAGTATCCTTCCCCCAGGAATGGGGAGGGAATGGAGATTTTGCAATATCGAAGGTAGGCAGTAGACAGAAAAGGAACTGAAAATCCTTGTGTATGCAGAGAACCCAATAGTATTTTGAATTCTAACCATGGATAGTTTTTTTGTATTTTCTGCACATACAACAATCTTCTTAACAAATTGAAATTCAATGAAGCTGCATAAATGCAGATTGTTTCATTACAACATTGAAGCCAGACATTTTATTTTAAACTAGATAGATGAAAACGGTCTTAGCTCTTTTATGGCTTTTATAAGAAAGAGTTTTTGTTAGCAGATGGCCCTTAACAAATTTCAAGAAAGCCATTAAGTGTACTGTATATCTGTTTCATTCACCTATTTCCTTCCTTGTGTATCATGTCTAATGAAAAACTTTTGGAAACTCAGTGGACTGCAACTGCTTATTGATCTGAATAAACTTATTGGTTTAGGAAAGAAAGGGAAATTTGTTTTCTTGTTTTCCAACTATTGGCTAATCCTTTTATATATTTTTATCTATGTTTCAATAAAGATTCTTTGTTCCCCACTGGAGAGGCATGAAAAAAATCCAAGAGAGAGCTCAAGGATCTGAATATTATAGAGCAGTGATGGTGAACCTTTTTTTCCTTGGGGGCCGAAAGCGTGCGCACACATGCTATTGCACACACTTGAGTGCCCACTCCCATAATTCAATGCTGCCCTACCCCCATGCATGTCCACACGATCCCCCCTCCACTCCCCCATTTCCCAAGTTCAGGTGGGCCCAGTAGGTCTATTTTTTGCCCTCCCTAGACTCAAGAGTCTTCCCTGGAGCCTGGGGAGGGTGAAAACACCTTCTCCCACCCCCCCTAGGCCCTCCAAAGGCCAGGAACATCCTCCCAGAGCCTCTACGTGAGCCAAAAATCAGCTGGTCAGCGTACACATGCATATTGGAGCTGAACTAGGGCAACGGCTTATATGCTGACAGATATGGCTCTGCGTGCCACCCGTGCCATAGGTTCGCCATCACTGCTATAGAGAAATAATAAGAGTAAAATATGTCAAATGAAAATCTAATGGACTGGAAAACTAGTTGAGGTGGGCAGGTTAATGGGAAGGAAGAAGTGGAACATTGCATGCACAAATAGTCCTCGACTTACAACAGTTCATTTAGTCACTGTTCAAGGTTACATCATTGAGAAACAAAATTGACTTATGATCATTTTTCACACTTAGAACTGTTCCAGCATCCCCATGGTCACACGATCAGAATTTAGACCGTTGGCAACTGACTCCTAACTAATGATGGTTGCAGTGTCCTCAGGTTATGTGACCGCCTTTTGCGACCTTGTAGACAAGCAAAGTCAGTGGGGAACCAGATTTATTTTATTTTATTTTTTAATTTAATTTTATTATTTTTATTTTTTATTTTTATTTTATTTTATTTTTATTGTATTGTTTTATTTTTATTTTATTATTCTACCTACCTGTCTGTCTGTATGCCTGTCTCTGTCTGTCTGTCTATCTGTCTATCTATATATCTAATCTATCCTATCTATCTATCTATCTATCTATCTATCTATCTATCTATCTATCTATCTATCTATCTATCTAATGATAATTTATCCAAAAGAAACAAAAACAGGAATACAGCGAGCCCTCGATTTTCGCGGGGGTTACGTTCCAAGACCTCCCGCGAAAATCGATATTCTGCGATGTAGCGGCGCGGAAGTAAAAACACCATCTGCGCATGCGCGCCCTTTTTTTCCATGGCCGCGCATGCGCAGATGGTGGAGGCGGGGAGCGACAAAAGTTCGGAGGCTGGCAATGGTTGTTTTTAATGCCGGCCACCCCCCAGCACCTCCGGCCTCCTCGCCACTCGCCCGCTCGCTCGCCCGCCCACCCGCCGCTTCCTCCGGCAGGTAAAATCGCTGCTACCGACACTGGCGGTGATCGCCTGCAGGGTCCGGTCTCACCTGCCTCTTCTAAGACACCGGCTTTTCCGATTCCAGCCCCCGACGGCTCCATTACGTTTGGCCACGAATTCGCCTGGAGTTGGGCTGGCGGAGACACGGAGGAATGGTGGCTACTATTTACAACTAAGCCGTGCTGCCTGGAGTGAGTCGGGAGTGAGTCGGGTGAGTCAGAGAAGGGAAGAGTGGAGGACCGTGACGGCCAGGGAGAGGGAGAGGGAGACAATTGATTTTAGTCTCCATTTTTTAAATCTTTTATTTAAATCTTTGCTGGCCCTTTAAAGGACCTTTCGGAAGTGGAAGGGAGAGATAGAGAAAGAGAGAGAAGGAAAGAAAGAAAGAGATGAGAAAGGAAGGAAGGAAGAGAGTGAGAGAGAGGAAGAAAGAGAGAAGAGTGGAAGGAAGAGAGAGAGAAATGATAGATAAATACCGTGGAGTATTTTTTAATCAATATTTTTTGAAAAACCGTGGTATAGCGTTTCGCGAAGTTTGAAGCCGCGAAAATCGAGGGATAGAAACATAGAAACATAGAAACATAGAAGACTGACGGCAGAAAAAGACCCCATGGTCCATCTAGTCTGCCCTTTTACTATTTCCTGTATTTTATCTTACAATGGATATATGTTTATCCCAGGCATGTTTAAATTCGGTTACTGTGGATTTACCAACCACGTCTGCTGGAAGTTTGTTCCAAGAATCTACTACTCTTTCAGTAAAATAATACTTTCTCATGTTGCCTTTGATCTTTCCCCCAACTAACTTCAGATTGTGTCCCCTTGTTCTTGTGTTCACTTTCCTGTTAAAAACACTTCCCTCCTGAACCCTATTTAACCCTTTAACATATTTAAATGTTTCGATCATGTCCCCCCTTTTCCTTCTGTCTTCCAGACTATACAGATTGAGTTCATTAAGTCTTTCCTGATACGTTTTATACTTCAGACCTTCCACCATTCTTGTAGCCCGTCTTTGGACCCGTTCAATTTTGTCAATATCTTTTTGTAGGTGAGGTCTCCAGAACTGAACCCAGTACTCCAAATGTGGTCTCACCAGCGCTCTATATAAGGGGATCACAATCTCCCTCTTCCTGCTTGTTATACCTCTAGCTATGCAGCCAAGCATCCTACTTGCCTTTCCTACTGCCCGACCACACTGCTCACCCATTTTGAGACTGTCAGAAATCACTACCCCTAAATCCTTCTCTTCTGAAGTTTTTGCTAACACAGAACTGCCAATGCAATACTCAGATTTAGGATTCCTTTTCCCCAAGTGCATTATTTTACATTTGGAAACATTAAACTGCAGTTTCCATTGCTTTGACCATTTATCTAGTAACGCTAAATCATTTACCATATTACAGACCCCTCCAGGAATATCAACCCTATTGCACACTTTAGAGTCATCGGCAAATAGGCAAACCTTCCCTACCAAACCTTCCCCTATGTCACTCACAAACATATTAAAAAGAATAGGACCCAGAACAGACCCTTGTGGCACACCGCTTGTAACCTGTCTCTGCTCAGAATACTCGCCATTAACAATAACTCTCTGATGTCTATGCTTCAGCCAGCTTGAAATCCACTGAACTATCCAGGGATTAAGTCCAATCTTCACTAATTTATCTATCAGCTCTTTATGTGGAACCGTATCAAAGGCTTTGCTGAAGTCCAGATAGGCAATATCCACGGCACCACCTTGATCCAACACCTTTGTGACATAGTCAAAGAACTCAATGAGATTAGTCTGACACGATTTGCCTTCAGTAAAGCCATGCTGATTTGGGTCCAATAAGTTATTGCTTTTTAGATGCTGATTTATCCTCTTTTTGAGTAGAGTCTCCATCATTTTAACTACAACTGATGTCAAGCTAACTGGCCTGTAGTTTCCAGCTTCTTCTCTACTGCCCTTCTTGTGGATAGGCACAACACTGGCCATTCTCCAATCCTCAGGAACATCTCCTGTTAACAGGGATTGGTTAAACAAATCAGTCAGGGGGGTAGCAATGACAGATCTGAGTTCTTTAAGAACTCTGGGATGGATGCCATCTGGACCCATTGCCTTATTTATCTTTAATCTTTCAAGTTCTTCTAAGACATCGGCTTCTAAGATCACTGGAGCTGAATCCGTACAGCTGGAAGCAATGCTATATCCCTCTATAGTATTATTTTGTAAGGTGTCCTTTGAGAAAACTGAACAGAAGTAGCTATTGAAATGGTCAGCGATCTCCTTATTCCCATTAATGCATGTATTATTCCCGGTACTAAGCTTTGTGATGCTGCAGTTTTTCTTCTTCCTATCACTAATATATCTGAAGAAGGTTTTATCCCCCTTCTTTACAGATTTTGCTATTTCTTCCTCTTTTGAGGCTTTAGCAGCATATATTATCTGTTTCGCCTCCTTCTGTCTCATTTTATACACCTCTCTATCAGCTATACTTCCAGACTCTTTATACCTCCTATAGGCAGCCTTTTTTTCATTGACTATAGCCCTTACATCATTGCTAAACCATAGCGGTTTCTTCTTCCTTTTACCTTTAGTTACTTGCTTTACATAAAGTCTTGTGGCTTTTATGATGGCCTTTTTTAATACAGTCCACTGGGTGCTCGCTCCTGCCATTTTATCCCTCCCCTTTAATTCATTATTTAAATATTCCCCCATTGCATTAAAATTTGTTTTTCTGAAATCCAATACTTTGGTTGCAGTATAGGATTGCTCACAATCAGTTTTTACATCAAACCACAAACATAGATGGTCGCTGCAACCTAAATTTTCTCCCACCTTGACTGTAATATAAAAATACAATGACAGGAACAATACCATCAGTGCTCTTATGCAACCCTCATCTATGGACCTCTTAAGTATTCACTTAAGACTCACTTAATAACCATGTAACTAACTGAACTGGCCATCATTCACATAAGAACTGTGGCAAAGAAGGTCATACAATGGGGCAAAGCTCACTTAACAAATATCTTGCTTAGCAACATCAATGTTGAGCTCCATTGTGAGGACTACCTGTATTTGCTAATTGGCAATGCGAAATTTTGTGTGGATGAGCTGATACCAAGGATTCTTTCCTTCTTACTTGATCCTACAATAGAACTGTGTTAGATTTTACCATAGCTATCGATCTGTTGTTTTGGAAGTCATATTTAAACAAATTTAGATTTCAGTAGAAAAGAAATTAGGAGATTGAATTTTTAAACTTTAATGATGGGGTCAAATGCAAATATAAATAAGTTAATGGATTTGTGTAAAAAATATCTATATTGAGGTAGCTTCCAAACATATAGTCTTAATATAATTTGAGTAATATGAATAATGTTTCTCTCTCATGTTCTTTAATGAAGGAAAAACGGAAAATGGGTCAGATCTGGCTGGGAGCTGCAGCACCAAACAAACAAAACAAAAAATCCAGAAACATCAACACACACCCCCCACACCCCCAGTGCAGTGCTCTGAGAGAAGCAATTGAGCAGCGGTATAGCATATTGCAGAACTGCTTCATTCTGAACACATGACCCAGAGCAGGGGCCCCAAACTTGGCAACTTTAAGACTTGTGGACTTCAACTCCCAGAATTCTGGGAGTTGAAGTCCACAAGACTTAAAGTTGCCAAGTTTGAAGACCTCTGACCCAGAGGAGGGGATTCTGTTAAATAATTAGAAATAATTCCAAAAGCCATGTATTTTATAGAAACATAGAAAATTGACGGCAGAAAAAGACCTCATGGTCCATCTAGTCTGCCCTTATACTATTTCTTATATTTTATCTTAGGATGGATATATGTTTATCTCAGGCATGTTTAAATTTAGTTACTGTGGATTTACCAACCACATCTGCTGGAATTTTGTTCCAAGCATCTACTACTCTTTCAGTAAAATAATATTTTCTCATTTTGCTTTTGATCTTTCCCCCAACTAACCTCAGATTGTGCCCCCTTGTTCTTGTGTTCACTTTCCTATTAAAAACACTTCCCCCCCTGAACCTTATTGAACCCTTTAACATATTTAAATGTTTCGATCATGTCCCCCCTTTCTCTTCTGTCCTCCAGATTATACAGATTGAGTTCATTAAGTCTTTCCTGATAAGTTTTATGCTTAAGACCTTCTACCATTTTTGTAGCCCATATTTGGACCGGTTCAATTTTGTCAATATCTTTTTGTAGGTGAGGTCTGCAGAACTGAACACAGTATTCCAAATGTGGTCTCACCAGTGCTCTATATAGCGGGATCACAATCTCCCTCTTCCTGCTTGTTATGCAGTCAAGCATTCTACTTGATTTCCCTACTGCCTGACCACTGTTCACCCATTTTGAGACTGTCAGGAATCACTACCCCTAAATCCTTCTCTTCTGAAGTTTTTGCTAACACAGAACTGTCAGTACAATACTCAGATTGTGAATTCCTTTTCCCCAAGTGCATTCTTTTACATTTGGAAACATTAAACTGCAGTTTCCATTGCTTTGACCATTTTTCTAGTAAAGCTAAATCGTTTGCCATATTACAGACGCCTCCAGGAATATCAACCCTATTGAACACTGTGTCTGCATTCCCTGTAATTATGCATTCCCTGTATTGTTCTTTACATCAGATCTGCCCTGAATAGCCTCTTAATCATACCTTTTCCTTTGTCTATTTGCTTGTATTGTTTGCCACTGTCTTTTTCTCATATCCACATATTGCATCTTTTGGTCATTCTCATTTTTAAAGCACTCTTTTTCAAATAATCCTGAGATTACATTTGGCCCCCTTTCAAAGTTGTGGCAGCACTTAACGGGGGGGACTTACAACCAGCCTTCAAAGTTGAGGCCGTTGCAGACTCCCCCACAGTTGTGTGATTGCGACTCAGGCACTTGGCAGCCAGTTCACACTTATGATTTGCCATTGCGGTTATTTTTCTATTTATGATATATACCAGTGATGATGAACCTATGGCACACGTGCCACAGGTGGCACATAGAGCCATGCCGCAGGGCATGTGAGGCATTGCCCTATGTCAGCGCCAGTGCGCACCAGCTGATTTTTGGCCTTGGGGAAGGGCATTTCGCCCTCCCTGAAGCTTCCCTGGACCCCAGGAGTGCAAAAAACTGTCCAATGGGGAATCTGGAAGTTGGAAAAACCCGGTTTGCCTGTTGTGCTGTTTTTTGCACTCCGGAGGCTTTAGGGAAGCTTCCTGGAGTGCGAAAAATAGCAAAATGAGCAAATCGGAAGGCCATTTCTCTGACCTTCTGGTGTTCTGTCGAGCTCTCTGATAGAATCCTCCCAAAAATGCACAGATACAATTTCAGACACACACACGTTTGAAAATTCAAAACAATGTTCTTTATAATGAAAATTCACTTAAACCAAGCCCTCTTTTGGTATAGCAAAGAGCACTTGTCTCCAAACAAACTGGTAATTTGTACAAGTCTCTTATCAGTTCTGTGATACTTAGCTTGCAGCTGTGAGGCAATTCACAGTCCTTTTTTCACAAAGTGAAGCACACTTTGCCCTGGTTTAGTTTCAAAGCGGGGAAAAATCAGCACACAAAAGGTCAAAGTCAGTAAAGCAGTCACGAAACACAATCAGATAATCCTCCACAATGGCCAAACCCACAGGCTGCTCTTTATAGTAGCCTCACTAATTACCACAGCCCCACCCAACCACAGGTGACCTCATTTTCTTAGATAATAATCTCTCAGTTGTTGTTGCCTATGCATTGCTCTCCGCATGCGTGGCTGTATCATTAACTCTTGTTCTGAATCCAAGGAGGAGCTAGATAATTGATCTCCTTCTGAGCTGTCTGCCACACTCTCCTCCTACCTGTCACTCATGTCTTCTTGGTCAGAGGAGCCTTCATCAGCAGATTCCACCAGGGGCAAAACAGGCCTACAGCATGTTGATGTCTCCCCCACATCCACAGTCCTTGGGGCAGGAGCTGGGCCAGAGCTAACCGCAACATTCTGGTTTGCCCATTTGTTGTTTTTTCACCATCCCAGGCTTCAGTAAGGCCTGTGTGCATGTGTGGGAGCCAGGGGGTTGTGCGGGGGCAGGGCACATATATGGGGGGAGGGAACGGCTGTGGGCACCTGCGTACCTGCTAGCGCACGTACACGCACCCTTTCGGCATGCATATCAAAAAAGATTCGTCATCACTGATATATATTCTTAGGTGTTCTGGAACTATTCAGCATTGAACTAAAAATAAGGCCAGCTTTTTGAGGTCAGCCTAAAATTTAATGTTCATTCCGGTCACATTAGGCTGAATTATCTTTCCCTTAAAGATGGCCCAATGGGATGGTGTTGTTGTTGTTATAGGATTGTCTATTCTATTCTAAAGGGCTGTATTAATTGATGTGTGATGTATTTTTTAGG
Organism: Erythrolamprus reginae; assembly: GCF_031021105.1. Lineage (NCBI taxonomy): Eukaryota > Metazoa > Chordata > Lepidosauria > Squamata > Dipsadidae > Erythrolamprus > Erythrolamprus reginae. Next base: position 37,530,980 of record NC_091952.1, read on the forward strand.
TGTTCTTCTCCTATACTTGTAATCCAGCTGTTGACAGGACTCTGAGGAAGAAGGCAGAAAGATTTAAAGGCCACCTAACCAAGAAATTCAAGTGGGACTTCGAAGCTGAACCAGAGGACTGTGCCCCCATAGTTGTTGAACTACCAGAAGGGACATTTGTGGACTGAACATGACTTTTTAAAAAATATTACTATAATTTTCTAGTTGTGCCATATGTTTCAGATATGAAACATATTCATATTTTTTTTCTTTTCGTACATACAGAACAGTGAGATTGTGTAGTAATTTTTTTTCCCTGTAGAAAAAGTAGACAAGATTGTACCTACAAATGGATTTATACCCACATTGTTCTTTAGTCCTGGATATTGAACAAAGTTAGGTTTATTTCACTACACCAATGAATACTGTAACATGTTTTGAACAGTATTAAAGAAGGAAACATCAAATGCTGCTGTTTGAATTAGTCCAGTAATAATTGTTTTCATTGATTTTATTTTGTGGTGGGATTTCAGACCGCATAAGAATTCTTTTCATTCCATCAATTTTATTTCCCCTGTTCCTAGTTTTTCTTACCCTTTTAAATATATAAAAATGCGAAGTGAGTTACCGTGAATTAAAAGAAAAAAAATTGTGTTTTAACTTTGTCAATATTCTGTCTAAGCTGTTTCTAGAAAGCTACACAATGTTCTCCCTTCTTTTTGGAATGGCCTCTCAGGACAGGCTGCTTTCTGCTGTTACTTCACAGGAATGAAGACGTTATAAAATAGCCTGGGGCAAGCATAGGGCCTGTTATCTTGTAATGTTTTCTCTGGGGTGAAGGATGCTGTTAAATTTTTCAAACATTCCCTACTATGTGAAGATTTAGCTTGCTCATTTCTCTTTTCAGACTGCAAGGCTCCTTCAAGGGTTAGTATGCCTATGAAACAAAATAAACTTGCATTACTGTTCAACACAATAAAACTGCCTACATCAGTTTGCCCATGAATTCTCCACAATGTCTTCTTTATGGGAATTTTCCAAAGGCCCGTGCTTGTGCTTGCTTATTTGTTTTATTAATATGCCACTCCTATCACTCTTGGAAGCAACTGGGAGGCTTAGTCATTCCTGATAGTGCTATGATTGGGATACAATACCGTTTATTGTTCTTATAACCTTTTAAGTCTCTCTTTCCTACTTAAAAACAACTTAGCATTTGAGCACTATAGCTTAGTCTAGAACAGTGATTTTCAACCAGTGTGCCGCGAGACATGGTCAGGTGTGCCGCGAAGCTCAGAGAGAGAAAGCAAGCAAGAGAGAGAGCAAGAAAGCAAGAGACAGAGAGAGAAAGCAAGCAAGAGAGAAAGCGAGAGAGAGAGAGAAAGAGGGAGGGAAGGAGAGAGAGAGAGAGAAAGACAGTGAGGTAGGGAGGGAGAGAGAAAGAGCAAAAAAGAGGAAGGAAGAGAAAGAAAGGGATGGAGAGAGAAAGAGGAAGGGAGAGAAAGAGGGAGGGACAGAGAAATAGAGCGAAAAGGAAGAAGAGAGAGATGATTTTTTGTTCAAACTTTTTTTACCTTCCCCCCCCCCCCGCTCAATGTGACCCAGGGTTTTGTAAATGTAAACAATGTGCCGCGGCTCAAAAAAGGTTGAAAATCACTGTTCTAGAATATTGCTTCTCAATTATTTTCTGTTAACCCCCCCCTCTAAGAAGTAAACATTTTTTTGGGGGGGGGGCAAATCTCTGCCGATGTGCGCCTTGCAGCCCACCCCACCTAACCTGCCACCTCCAAATTGCACCCCACCACAAGATGCACATCTTACCTGACACTTGTACCGATATTTCTGGCGCATTCCTCAGCATTGTGTCCAGGGCTGGCCTTTCTAAAAGAAAACATCTTGCAATTAAAAAGTTTAATTGAACTCGCAAGACGTTTGCTTTTAGAACAGGCTGCCCTGGACACAACGCCAAGGAACGCAATAGAGGTATCAGTACAAGTGTCAGGTTGGATGCATATCCTACTCCTTGCGGTAAAAAAAAGCATGTTTCCTGGGGTCGCACGCCCACCTCTGGCATCTTTCCGCGCCTCCCCAGGGGGAACGGCTCCACTATTTGAGAAGCACTGGTCTAAAGCAGTGTTAGTGAATCTTTTTGACACCAAGTTACTCAAATGGGGATGCATGGGCACATCCATTTATGTGCACACACATGCGGGAAACTAGAAGAGCACGCATGCGTATACCGGGAAGATGATCTTCTGGGTTTCTGGCACACGTATGCACACCGGCCACCTGGTCTTATGAATTCCAGCACTCCCGCACACATGAAGACCAGCTGGCCTGCACGCTGGAACCCGGAAAAGCAACGGGTGATGGCTCGAATGCCCAGAAAGATGGCTCTGCGTGCCACTTCCAGCACGGGTGCCATAAGTTCGCCATCACAGGTCTAGAGTTTATTGGACACTTCTGGAAAGCCAGTGACCTTGTTGTGTTTAACTTTCTGCAGCAGTTTTGTAGCTTTGCTTTGTCTGTCTTCCCTTTGAGGAAGTCATGTGCTTTCCAGGTGGCCCTTAGAAGAGTGTTCTACCCCAATCTCTTTCTTTGCAACCTTTCTAGGTATTTATCTTGGGGTGGAAATTGCCAACAAAGAAAAAGAAATGAAATGCTGGCAGTACTACGTTCATTATCTTATTAATGACATCTTGTTCACTGGAGAAGCTCTTGGAGTGTAAGGCAATGATGAGCTAATTTCTAGCACACATTATGGCAAGAACCTTGCCCCAATTTAAGGCAAGTTTATTTATTTTATTTATTAATCAGATTTGTATGCCGCCCCTCTCCGCAGACTCTGGGCGGCTCCTACACTAAACTTCTAAAAGAATATTAGTTGACTCGTTCCTCCTTCCCTCCTTCCTCCCACCTTTCCTAATGTATTGTTTTATAGATAAATTTCATGTGGTAAGTTCTTTTTCAACACAAAGCTGCTTTTTTTCAAAATTAGGTGATGTCTAACTAAACTGAAAAGGATATTTTTTAAAAAATATTTATTTATCTTGTCCATTTTCCAATCAGCCTAGTCTGTCTATCAAATATAATTTGGGTTTCATTATATCATTTTTATGAGGCGCTGGTTTACACTTCATTTTGACTTCAGAAATCATAAATGATAGATTCAATTTATAGATTATACTGGAGTTTTGATTAAGAAGGACTCAGGATGGTTTATTGTTCAGTTTGCTTCATACAAATATTGTATATAATCTGATATAACTACCCTGTTTTCCCCAAAACATCTCATAATAATAAGCCCAAACAAGCTTTTGAATGCATGAAAATAAGGCCAAAGGCTTCAGGGTTCAAAAAAATATAAGACGGTCCTATTTTCGGCGAGACAGTACCAAGAGAGTGAAGAAAATTATTTTAAACTTGGTATTTCTAGATGTGTTTGATCACGGTTCTCATGATACCAGAAGTGTAAATATCTCACGTAGCTCTGGTTAATCTTGTTTTACTGTAGAATCTGTAAATTAACATTTCTTTTTTTCCAGCCACTTGGGAAATAAAAATAGTTTTATTCTTTCCTGTGTATTTTTAATTTACAAAACATGTTTTAGTACAAGCTAACCCAAGATAATATCATGATACAAATAAATGGTGTTCATTCACTGCAGTAAATTTGACAACGAAAATAACATCCATTTTAAAGGTTGTAAAATACACTGAGCCATAAATACATGAGATGGATTTGCATGATATATATCAAGCTACAAAACAGCAAACCCAGTTTAGTGTATTATATACAAATCTATCAGCTGTTTTTTATCTGAGTTTATTAGTCATGTGTGAACATACAGCATTGCATACGAGAATATAAATACTGAAGGCTCATTAATACCTACTATATAAGTCATATCAAACCTTTTTTTGGAATACAGTGGTACCTCTACTTACGAACTTAATTCGTTCTGTGACCAGGTTCTTAAGTAGAAAAGTTTGTAAGACGAAGCAATTTTTCCCATAGGAATCAATGTAAAAGCAAATAATGGGTGTGATTGGGGAAACCACAGAGAGGGTGGAGGTCCTATTTCCTCCCAGAAGATTCCTAGAGAGGCCCCACAGAGGCTTCTCCCCACCTTTTCCGGCCCTATTTCCTCCCATGAGATTCCTAGGGAGGCCCCACGAAGGCTTCTCCCCGCCTTTACCGGCCCTGTTTCCTCCCATGAGATTCTTAGGGAGGCCCCATGGAGGCTTCTCCCCATCTTTTCCAGCCCTGTCTCCTCCCAAGAGATTTCTAGAGAGCCCACGGAGGCTTCTCCCTGCCTTTTCCGGCCCTTTTTCCTCCCAGGAGATTCCTAGAGAGCCCATGGAGGCTTCTCCCTGCCTTTTCCGGCCCTGTTTCCTCCTAGGAGATTCCTAGGGAGGCCCCACGGAGGCTTCTTCCCGCCTTTTCCAGTCCTGTTTCCTCCCAGGAGATTCCTAGAGAGACCCCACGGAGGCTTCTCCCTGCCTTTTCCGGTTACAGTTTCAGAGACTCGGTTTGTAAGTGGAAAATGGTTCTTGAGAAGAGGCAAAAAAATCTTTAACATCCGGTTCTTATCTAGAAAAGTTCATAAGTAGAGGCGTTTGTAGGTAGAGGTACCACTGTACTAAAGGCTCATTAATACCTGCTATATAAGTCATATCAAACCTTCTTTTGGAATATTTTAAAAAGGGATGTATTTTTGGTCATCTTGGTAAGTGAATACATTTAAATTCCCAAATGGATGTCTTCTGTTACTTATTTCTCTTCGTGTTCCCACTAGGGACAATACTTGCTTAGGTGATTTTTGCATAAACATGAGCTGCAAAGACCGGCAACATGGTTCTGGAGATTGCAAAAATAGGTCGCTTCACAAGGTATTACTATTCAGGTACTGGGGCTGAAAAGGCTGGCTTCCCAGTGGAGCTTATCTCCAGCTTCCAGTGGCGTTCATCAACTTCACCTTGAAGGGCTTTGTGATCCCCTGAGGGCTGGAAACAAAGGCTGTGCTTGAATGTGTCACTGACTTCTCCCGGCAAGCTGACTTGGTGGCTGACATATCAGAAATTTCTTTAGTTAAGCAAAGGAAAAAAGCAAAGATGCCTCAGATGGAGAGGTAATTTATAAGTGCCCTCCCAACTTTTGTCTGAATGTGACAGTTTTTTCAATAGGCCAATTTAAACACACATTTTTTTAAAAAAATGGCAATTATAGAAACATAGAAACATAGAAGACTGACGGCCGAAAAAGACCTCATGGTCCATCTAGTCTGCCCTTATACTATTTCCTGTATTTTATCTTACAATGGATATATGTTTATCCCAGGCATGTTTAAATTCAGTTATTGTGGATTTACCAGCCACGTCTGCTGGAAGTTTGTTCCAAGGATCTACTACTCTTTCAGTAAAATAATATTTTCTCATGTTGCTTTTGGTCTTTCCCCCAACTAACTTCAGATTGTGTCCCCTTGTTCTTGTGTTCACTTTTCTATTAAAAACACTTCCCTCCTGAACCTTATTTAACCATTTAACATATTTAAATGTTTCGATCATGTCCCTCCTTTTCCTTCTGTCCTCCAGACTATACAGATTGAGTTCATTAAGTCTTTCCTGATACATTTTATGCTTAAGACCTTCCACCATTCTTGTAGCCCGTCTTTGGACCCGTTCAATTTTGTCAATATCTTTTTGTAGGTGAGGTCTCCAGAACTGAACACAGTATTCCAAATGTGGTTTTAAGCATCGAAGGATTGGCAATAGCTAGGTCTTGTGGGGTGGGTATTTAAAAAAAAATAAAATAAGGAAACAATTGCCAATTTCAAACAATGCTTAAAAACTACCAGTTTGAGATTAGTAAGGGGTGAGTGGGTACATAAATGCAATCAATTATATTTTGCCATTCAAAATTGCCACATTCTTGAGCTTGAGCAAAATATGATTTTGTTGACCAATAATCCAACAACAGGAACCAGCTAGGATCTCAGTGTTTACATTCTCTGATCTGAGCAATTACTGTAGATCTCTGTGCTTCTATTTTAATTATCTCACTATACTCTTCAAAGCACCTTAAACACATCACAACCAATCTCCCACTAAGTGGTTCTCAACCTTTCTAATGCCGCGACCCCTTAATATATAGTTCCTCATGTTGTGATGACTCCCAACCATAAGTCTAGCTCCAATTCTCCCAGCAGAGCTTTAAGCTGATTGGCAAGAAGGTCAGAGGGACACACCCATTGTAAACACCTGATTGGTCGGATTGTAAAAATATGTTCCAAGGTGGTGGAATAGAAGCTTTAGTTCCTAACACCTAGGACAACTTGTCTTTTCCCATGGTCTTAGGTGACTCCTGTGAAACGGTCATTCAACCCCAAAGGGGTCCCAACCCCCAGGTTGAGAACCACTGCACTAAGAGAATATAGGAGTGGAGTGTAAGAAGTGTAACAGCCATTATGTTGGATAAAAATGCAGAAGACTATCAGAAAGCATCTATGAGCACTAACAGAAGACATGAAAATTCCCTAATCTCACAATAGATGGACAGACTCAATCATTGTTTCAATTAGGAAACTCTGAACGTCTTAAACCCAGGAAAATCCTAGGAATTCTCACACAATGGACAGCTAAATCTATAATTAAAAACAATCAATTAAAAAGCTAGAAAAAAAAGATCCAAATATATCTTTCCAGAATTCAACATCTAGGTAATCAGGGATAAACATGGGGCTACTTTGAAGAGTTTTTGGAAACTACAAATTGTGAAGAACGCCCAGGCATGCCCATATCTCTGCATTGGCTGCCAATTGGTTTCCGGACTCAATTCAAAGTGTTGGTTATGACCTATAAAGCCCTACATGGCATCAGACCAGATTACTTGTGGGACTGCCTCTTGCCACATGAATCCCAGCGACCGGTTAGGTCCCACAGAGTCAGCCTTCTCTAGGGCCCATTAACTAGACAATGTCGTTTGGTGGGACCTAGGGCAAGAGCCTTCTCTGTGGAGGCCCTGGCCCTCTGGAATCAATTCCCCCACAGGGATTTGTACTGCCCCCACCCTCCTCGTCTTTCGTAAGAGTCTTAAGACTCATTTATGTCACCAAGCTTGGGCCAATTAGACCTTAGCCCCTGGCCAACGAATGATTGTATGGTTGCTGTACGAATGGGTGTAATTGATTTTAATATAACTAGGGATTTTAGATAGTTAGGTAATTTTAATTTAATTGGATTTAATTTTATTGTAACCTATTGTTTTTTATGTGTTGTAAGCTGCCCCGAGTCCTCTGAGAGGGGCGACATAGAAATCAAATAAATAAATAAATAAATAAATAAATAAATACATACATACATACATACATACATACATACATACATACATACATACATACATACCAGACAAACAGACAGAAAATGATAAGAAAATGTTTGCAAGCAAACAATCTGGTTCATGAACTCTACACTTCAAACATAACCTATGTATATTCTATTAGAGGAGATATTCTTTTGCAGATGAGGAACATTATTGTATGTATTCTTAATCTCTAATCTTAGAAAGGAGGGTGGGGGCGGTCCTAATCTCTGGGGGGATTTGGTTCCAGAGAGCTACAGCCACCACAGAGAAGGCTCTTCCCCTGGCTCCCACCAAATGACTGTTTTGTCGACGGAACCTGGAGAAGGTCGACTCTGTGGGTCCTAATCGGTCGCTGGGATTGGTGCGGCAGAAGGCGGTCACAAAGGTATTCTGGTCCGATGCCATGTAGGGCTTTATAGATCATAACCAACACATAATCAATAATGGAGACAGGCAAGTAGTATAGAAAATCCAGGCATTGTCTAAAAGCGATTTACCTCAAGAGCTCACTGGTTTCTGCCTGCACACATCAAATTAAACTACTATGTTCTGTGTTTGGGTCTGGATTATTATTATTATTATTATTATTATTATTATTATTATTATTTATTAGATTTGTATGCCGCCCCTCTCCGAAGACTCGGGGTGGCTAACAACAATAAAAAAGACAATGTAACAAATCTAATATTAAAAAATAATCTGAAAAACCCCAATTTAAGAGACCAATCATACAAACAAGCATACCATGTATAAATTCTATAAGCCTAGGGGGAAGGGAAAAAATTTCTATTCCCCCATGCCTGATGACAGAGGTGTGTTTTAAGGAGCTTGCGAAAGGCAAGGAGGGTGGGGTCAACTCTGATATCTGGGGGGAGCTGGTTCCAGAGGGTCGGGGCCGCCACAGTGAAGGCTCTTCTCCTGGGTCCCGCCAAATGATCATATGATAGATGAAACCAGCCATTGTGATCTGAAGACCTTGGTGGTTGAGTTAGCACTTGGAGTGAACCCACTGTGGCTTACTAAGGACTAAAAACAAATAAAATACATTTAATATGGCTTGTGAACACAGCCAATGATGTATTCTCATACAAAGTGATTTTTTTCTTAATAGAAAGGATCTTATCCCTCCCTTTCCACCCCATGTTTAGATTCAAATTAAATTGGCTTTTAGAACATAGAGAATTATTTTTTCAAACATTGCTAGTGAAATTTAAAACACTTTTTTTTCAATCCAGTGGGGGAACTCTTAAATACCTATTCCTTGATGGTATATTCTAACATCTGAATTTGAATGGGTTTATTTTCTTCCTGGGCGTCCCTTAGGAGGCTCAACATGCATTATGCTGACAGAAAGAGTTCTGATTAGAAAGATTCATTCGTTTATCTGGTTCATTTTTCTCAAGTCTAGCTCCTTTATGGCATAAAATTCCCCAAGAGCTTTTCATTTACTTTATTCAACAAGGAAGATGAATTTTCATAATGAGGTGTCTCCTGTGTTTTTGCAATTGTCCAAGAAACTGTGTCAGTTACATTTTTCTCTTCGTAATGTGTTCTCTATGGGCAGGATGGTGGTAATGGCGAAACTGAACAATTGCAATAGAAATCCAAGAAAGAGAAAGCATTTCCAGTGGGAACGGAAAACATAAGAAGAAAGTGTTAATGAAATGGCAAATTCACTTATTTTTATAAATGACTATCATGATACTTTTTCTTCCTTTGAGGATGAAGTTATTCATTCTGCTATTTTAATGATATCAGTGCTGTCTCTGCAACTCATTAAAATACACATGACCTACATTTTTCTTAAAGGCAGTATATACATTCCACCATTTAGCAGACGGAAATGAGAAAGTATTAGGCAGGGCTACCTACAAAGTTTTACCCAATCAAATTATTTGAAACAAAAAGCTACGACTTGACTCAATGAAAAATGTGTCAGGCACCCAGCAAGTCTAAAGTAGTAGTTATGATACACTAAATGAAACTGGAATTAAACTAAAATTTAATCCAGGAAAGTCCAAAATATTTATTGTCAGTAGGCCAACTTTTGCTACAACAGGGGAACATTTCATTCTAAATAAATAGTTTTTCTCTTAAAAAAAAAAAGTGTTTAGTATACCTCCCAACTTTCTTGGTGATTAAAAAAAAAACACCCAACAACCCTTGCAATCAAGTTTGATGGTGCCTAGTGAAACAATGACAACTTTAAAAAAAAGTTCAGACCAACAATATATTAAAATTGGAATGAGCCCCTCCTTGACCATTATTAAATAGTAGACAAACCAGAGAAATTTTTATCATCCACTGAACTACAAGCACTTTTTCATAATAGGGGCAGAAAAGTCTCATATTTTCAATAAACTATTCCTTTTTAGTGATGTGGGATAAAGGAGAATCTCATATGAACATCAATTAGACGTACGTTCGCATAATTCTTCCGATACTAGCTAAGTACTACAAAAGGTAAATAGTGCCTTGAATCAGATCTATTTTGGGCTTATTTGGCCTTCATCAGATAGCCATACCCTTTTACTGGGATTTGAATGGGATTTGAAGTAAAAAGGTATGGCTACCTGATGAATGCAAAATAAGGCCAAAATAGATTTATAGTAGTCTCCCTTTTCATTATTTATTTATTATTTAGATTTGTATGCCGCCCCTCTCCACAGACTCGGGGCGGCTCACAGCAAGATACAACAATTCATGACATATCCAAATATAATTTAAAATATTTAAAAAGAAACCCATTTTACTAACAAACACACACACAAACATACCATGCATAAATTGTACATGCCCGGGGGAGGTGTTTCAGTTCCCCCATGTCTGACGACAAAGGTGGGTTTTAAGGAGTTTACGGAAGGCAGGGAGAGTAGGGGCAGTTCTAATCTCTGGGGGGAGTTGGTTCCAGAGAGTCGGGGCTGCCACAGAGAAGGCTCTTCCCCTGGGGCCCGCCAACCGACATTGTTTAGTTGACAGGACCCGGAGAAGGCCCACTCTGTGGGACCTAATCGGTCACTGGGATTCGTGCGGCAGAAGGCGGTCTCGGAGATATTCTGGTCCAGTGCCATGAAGGGCTTTAAAGGTCATAACCAACACTTTGAATTGTGACCGGAAATTGATCAGCAGCCAATGCAGACTGCGGAGTGATGGTGAAACATGGGCATACCTAGGTAAGCCCATGACTGCTCTTGCAGCTGCATTCTGCACGATCTGAAGTTTCCGAATACTTTTCAAAGGTAGCCCCATGTAGTGAGCATTACAGTAGTCGAACCTCGAGGTGATGAGGGCATGAGTGACTGTGAGCAATGAGTCCCGGTCCAGATTAGGCCGCAACTGGTGCACCAGGCGAACCTATATATATATAATAGAAAATTTTCTATATATTATATATTATATAATTTTCTATTATATATAATAGAAAATAAAAAACCAAGAACACTTTTGCAGTCTAACTACGAGAATTTCACAAATCCCAGGAGAATACCATTAAATGGTAAAACATTATGGTTGCCGCAATAACGTGAGCGAATGACAAGACACCTCATGTTCAATCTTGTCGCTTGTTATAATCTCCACCTGAAGCTCGATTTGAGGCTGAAGAACACAGCAGCTCCTCTCCTGTTCAATCCTATCAATAAGTACTTTTTGTGAGGTCTTAAAACCTATTTTGTAACTTTTGAGAAAATGACTGATTCAGGGATAATCTCCCTCAGTGCAGTAACAAAGAGGTTTAGATAGGTGGCAGCACATCCTTCTGTTTTAAACTGCTTGGTTTCTTTAATGCCCTCTTAGAAGCCTATAGGGTTGGTTCACAGATGCCTTCCTGAAAATTCATCATCCTGCCTCCGTGTTGTTATCACACCAAGAGCAGTAAATCTTGTCTTTGCTCAATGCAACACCCTTCTTTATTTAATGTAATTAATAGCAAGCCCTTGCTAAAGCACCCTTTTCGGGGCTGAGAGAGTGGAAGAATAACTGTTTATCGGAAATTCAGAAGTGAGAAACAAATGCGAAATAGGTTTTGCTGGAAGTAATTTTGCTCCTGTCAACTTCCATTTTGATGCTGCATGTCCCAGCTGGGTCCTGCTGTAACCTGCTGAAAAGGTTATAAATTCACTTGGGAAGGAAATAACTTGTTACTCATAATAACAAATAAATATATAAAAAATGAAACATTGAAAATGACTGAGTAATACCATTTCTCTTTCTGTACTGACAGGCTAAACATATGCCAAAATGTGGAAAAACTATGTGCATACTCATGAGTTGTAAGGCAGTCTTCTCTCCAACCGTAGATGACTGCATTGGCTGCCAATTGGTTTCTGGACCCGATTCAAAGTGTTGGTTATGACCTATAAAGCCCTACATGGCATGGGACCAGATTACCCATGGGACCGCCTTCTGCCGCATGAATCCCAGCGTCCGGTCAGATCCCACAGAGTTGACCTTCTCCAGGTCCCGTCAACTAGACAATGTCACTTGGTGGGTCCTAGGAGAAGAGCCTTTTCTGTGTGGGCCCCAGCTCTCTGAAATCAGCTCCCCCCAGAGATTTGCACTGCCCCCACCCTCCTTGCCTTTTGTAAGAATATGAAAACGTATTTATGCCCCCAGGCTTGGGGTCACTAGACCCTAGTCTCTAGCCAGTGAATGTATAGGATGCTGTAGTATGTTTCTGGATGTTTGTTTTAGCTTTTGAAAAACATTTTAAATTAATTATTTCTGTTAATTGGATTTAGAAGTGTTTTATATATTGTATTTTTATTGAAATGTTGTAAGCCGCTCTGAGTCCACGGAGAGGAGAGGCATATAAGTCAAACAAACAAACAAACGTTTTTAAAATAGCAAATAAATAGATGACAAAATAAATGAATCCCTAATAAAGGGAAGTATCAGGTGGACAGTGCTAAATGACCAACCCTGTCAATACTGTCCACAATAAAATTGTATTTCCTACTATTGCTGCACAGGATTGTTGTAGGACAGGGCTGTCAAACTCACAGCCCACAGGCCAGATGGGCCATAGGCCACACCTACAGCTGGTTTAGCGAAGAGGAAAAAAGTTACGATATATCATGTGTCACTGCTGTGACACCGTGGGTTTGACACCCTTTTGCAGGATATTTAATAGTATTGGACCTACTGTTTTACTTTTGTGAATAATGGTAACAACGTCACAGAGGTCACCTGGCAATTTTCTAAGCAGAAGCACAGAAAACCAGAAATAGCAGAATTCAACATGGTTTGTTGAATATCTTCATTCATACATTACACTAAGCTATAAATAACAAGGCCTGATTCACACAATAGTGCTACCATATAAACTACAGTGCCTGGTTCACGCAACAGTGCTACCATAATCCAAAACACCATTATTTCCCCACAATTCCAGCATTTTTTTCATATAAATATTCAGAAAATATTTCTGTGATAGTGTTTATAAGTCAGATCCTTGGGAATGAATATCCAAGAATAATAATGAACTGAATTAGCTGCATTTTTCATGAATAAATAAATAAACTGTTAATTTTTCTTTCTAGTTTTGGATTGTAATGATGGCTGCCTAAATTCAATCCACAAAAATAGCTTGTTGCAAGACTCTTTTTCTCTCCCGCTATCATCATCATCATCATCATTTATCTCATGTAACTACACAGCTGAGGTTTACATCACCTATAAGGCTAAAATGAAATCAGCTTAGTGGTTTAGTAGGTTATATGAACATGTGTACACACTGTAGGCATGTTTTTACAATATTAATCTGGCCCAGATCTATATGATATCTGGAATTGCGGCCTTTCCATTATCACTTAATATTGGCAGCATTCAAAATAGGAGATATATAAAATGTAATGAAGTACTGGGGTTGCAGAATGAAATACTGATGAATATAAGATAAATATTACGAAAAAGGCTATTTCCAAAAAAGGCTAAACAATCATTTCTTAACTATGGAAAAAAAAATATAGAATGCTTGGTTTCTGCAAAACACAGGAACTAAAGCACTATGCGAAAATAGTTAAACTTTGTCCCAGTTTAGCTGTAACAAACAGTCCCATACCATTAAATTATGGCTGCCTGAACTTGTTTCGTCCTTATACACTGATAAATCTTTTATGAAAATTTCTAGTTTGCGAGCCACTATTTCTCATGCTTCCACTTCTGGAAACAACCAAAGGATTCATAAGAAACTCAGGTGTACAAGAAGTCAAATCTACACAGTCTTACACAACTTTAATACAATTCTGTTCAAGGAAATTCAACAATACTTTTTAAGAATGTCAGGCTTAAGTGCTCTCTGTCACTGTTCTTTCGTCTTTATATTTAAGTTTTTTACTATAATCCCTTGAAGACTTTGTATTGGCTGAATTTGTTATTACTATTTTTTTAAAATCTACCTTGTGCTTGTCCTATTAATGTTGGAAAATAAAAGTGCATCTCTTTTGATTCTGTGATTAATTTATTAAAAATGCTATCATTTTATTACTATTTTTTAGGTTCTGAAAGCTATCCAGAATAAATAGGGCAATCAAGTAAGTCAAGGTGCATTTAGGATTTTGCATTTTGTTGTCTTACTTATCTTGGTTTTTTCCTCCCTCTTTAAAAAATAGCATGCAATCATTTGAAAATGGAGAGTGGTTTTTCAGAAGGGGAAATAGGCTTTGAGTAAGTGTACCTACTGAAAGAGAAATAGATAACTGACTGTCAACCCTGGACCCTCGTGTTGCTTTCAGTCTGCAGGTTGTCAGAGCAAGACTTAAATACAGCTGTCTTGAACATTCACAGCACATTCTGGGATGTTAGTGGGTAGATTTTGCACATAGTTCTGAAAATGATGGATGATCTTTCCAGAGAAGGTGGCCTTCAGGTGGAGGTCATGTCTGTGACTCTTGACAGGTTTGCAGAGTGTCTGTCCTGCAATATAATTATCTGTCTCTTTGGGGAGAGAAAACAGAATAACTTAAATAGTCAAGAAGCACATGAAATACTGAAGTTGAGCAGCAAATACAAAATAGAAAAAAAGAATAAAACCTCTTACAAGCTTGCTAAGATATCTGAAGATTAGTTTGACCTTGAAATATGGGGCAAAGGACGAAGAAGACAGCTTGGAAATAAGGAGAATAGAGAACAATATTATTCTCTGTAATCCCCCCAACTTACTTTTTTCCCAGTGTTTCTCCAATTGATATCCAGAAAGAAAGGGAGCAGAGATCGGTTGCAAAGAGAAATAACTGATGAGTTAGTTCTAATTAGGCCAGATGCATCAGGCATGATAATAAATCTTATACAGGCAGCAGAACATTTTCAGGGAGATCATTGATTATTTTAAATATCACTCTTTACACTGCATGTTTTTCAGGAAAAAGGAGGAATGGCTGACTAATAATAACACATAATCGGGAAATGGCTCATTTGAAAAAAAAGAACTATTAACTTTTCTCTGAAAAGCCTTGGGTGTCAGATCCCTAGAGCTTCCAAAAGTTGTTGTGTAATTGCAGTTTTTTCATATGATTGAAGAACAAAACAATCCATTAAAGGTAAAGGTTCCCCTCGCACATATGTGATAGCCATTCCAGACGCTAGAGGATGGTGCTCATCTCCATTTCAAAGCCGAAGAGCCAGCGCTGTGTGAAGATATCTCCATGGTCATTTGGCTGGCATGACTAAATGCCAATGGCAAACAGAACACTGTTACCTTCCTACCAAAGGTGGTCCCTATTTTTCTACTTGCATTTTTACGTGCTTCTGAATTCCTAGGTTGGCAGAAGCTGGGACAAGTAATGGGAGTTCACCTTGTTACATGGCACTTAGGGATTTGAAGTGCTGAGGCACAATCTCAGGGCACAATCTGAGGTTAGTTGGGGGAAAGAACAGAAACGACGTGAGAAAATATTATTTTACTGAAAGAGTAGTAGATGCTTGGAACAAACTTCCAGCAGATGTGGTTGGTAAACATATATCCATCCTAGATAAAACACAGGAAATAGTATTAGGGCAGACTAGATGTACCATGAGGTTTTTTTCTGCTGTCAATCTTCTATGTTTCTATTTTAGCCACCACATTCTCATTATCCATACATACATACATACAAATTATCCATACATACCTGGAAAATAATCAACTAGTAAATTAAAATTTGTTCCTGCTTTCTCTATACTTTTGAAGATACCACTAAAGTGGCACTTGAAACACCACCCCATTCCTCTTTGCCCTATGCTGTTTGAATACAGAGAAAAATGTACTCAGAAGTGTAAGCTTTAAATATCCAACTATATCCAAAGTAAAAATGGAAGTACAGTACAAATATTGTAGGATAAGGAATGCATAACAGTTTTTTGTTTCTTCCACTTCCTGCCCCCTCCCTTTTGTTTCTTATTCTGATAAATATTCTGCAGTACCTCAAACTTTGCCTGCCCACCGTAGCATTTGGTTGGTCTAATAAAAATATTCCTCAGCTTCCTGTTTTGTATTTATTCTCTTACTGATCAGTGTGACTGCCTTTACTTCTAGGAGAAAAAGAAATATAATTTTGTTTGTGTTTTATATGTTTCTTTAAAGATTACCACAAACTATTATGTAAACAATTTGAAAAAAAACAATCCCAAATCTGATAGACATAGAGTTCAATTTTAGATTTTGCTGGTGATTCTTCTCCTTCCGTGATCACTTTTGCCCTTGCCAGCCTAGTATACATCTGGAGAGAAGTAGGCAGTGCTTAATTCAGGGTATTCTAAGTCTTTAGCCAGGGTCAAAGAACGGAAGAGACAGAAACATTAAAGGGGGGGGGGGGTTGGACTCAGTGAAACATACTTTTAGACAAGGAAACAATAATGCCAAATCCGAAAGCAAAATTGAGAAAGGCACACCTTTTAAAAGTTCTCATTCATCTGATGTCTATGGAGATTCTCAGTCATCTAGGTCACAATTGTCCGAAAGGTGTTTTTGCAAAAGGCATACCACTTTGGGATATCTGGATATGATCAAAAGTACAGTATATGTGATTGGAGATTACAGTTCTAAATAAGCTTTTGGCAATGGGAGAGAAAGATGATTAAACTTGGCTTTTCCATGAATCTTGTTGGGTAGACAGTGACCGGGTGTGAAAAGGTCTTATATCTGATTTCAGGAGTGGTCTACTGAACCTTAGGAAAAGGAGCAGAGAACTGATGGGTTTATTGTCTAAGGAGAGAAATGACTTGAAGCATGATTATCAGTACTGTTGCAGTGAGCCAGTCATAATTGGCAGACACAATGGAGAAAGGTTTAGTGAAAGACTTCATCAATTGAGCTTCAAACCTATAGTCCTTACAGAATTTGAGAGCAAGCATCATTTGCAAACAAGATTTGACTTATTATTGTAGGAGTTGACTCCTCCACTTTATTTAGTCCTGATTCATACACCTCTGATGATGTAGTAAGTGTTGGGGGCAGGATTTCTGTTTCAAAAATAGTTTCTTTTATTGCTCTGACGCTTTATTCCCCCTGCTAGTAAATGCTTCTAAGCCGCCCACTGTTACTTATTCTTAAAATGTGCATAGCAAGTTAATTTAAGAAGATTATGCTGAAAAAAACAAGGAATTTTGTAGACATGTTGACTTCGGGAGCAAGGTTAGCCTTCAGAAGGAGGAGATTTATTTTTAATGTATGGATTTTAAAATAAATAAGAATGTTAAGATCTTTTCTCTATCTCATTTTGAAGCATGGAAAATTATTTATAAGGATAAACACTAATACAGGAGACTTGGTGCCTTTATATTATTCACTTTCACCTATGCATCTGCATTACTTGATTGCACATTTAGAAGTTGTGATAGTATTAAACACATCTGGAGTTTCCATATCAAGTTGCATCACTCCAATGAAGTGATTTTTTTTAACCAGTCCATATGTTTGTCGTCTTCTTCCTTCCTTCCTTCCTTCCTTCCTTCCTTCCTTCCTTCCTTCCTTCCTTCCTTGCTTCCTTCCTTCCTTCCTTCCTTCCTCCCTCCTTCCCTCCCTCCTTCCCTCCCTCCCTCCCTCCCTCCTGCCCTCCCTTACATCAAACCACAAACATAGGTGGTTACTGCAACCTAAACTTTCTCCCACCTTAACCTCTGAATCCCGATTCCCATTCGTAAAAACTAGATTTAAAATATTCTCCCTTCTAGTCGGTGTCTTAACCAGCTATGCCAGAGTTGCTCCTGTAAGGGCCTCTACTATATTCTTACTTTTGCATGTAAGGTTACTAGGGATATTCCACTCAATGTCAGGCATGTTGAAATCACCCATAACCACAATTTACTGCTATTTGGATAATTTCATCCACCATCTTGTTGTCATAATCCTCAGATTGCCCTGGAGGCCTATAGATCACCCCAATTCTAATGACAGGACCCCCTTTGCATGCAAACCCAGAGAATCTCCAGCTTTTTACATGTGTTTTGAATTAGAATTGCTTTTAGGCTTTCCTTAACATACATGGCTACTCGCCTTCTTTCTACTCTATCCTTCCTATACAATGTATCACCTGGTATGGATATTTCCCATTCATTGGAGTCCTTAAGCGCACCATTGTGCCTACTGTCCTTGTCCTATTGTCTTCTATCGCTACTTTTTATCATTACTTATCTAATGTTTTATTTGTACAAATTACCACCCTATAATTGTTTGATTAATAAGTAAAGTAAAACAAACAAACAAACAAACAAACAAACCATGTCTCAGTTATGGCAACCAGATCCAAATTATCTCTAGATATTATGGCCATTAACTTACAGACCTTATTGCTCAAGCTGCGAGCATTCGTGCACATTGCACAAAGAACATTATTATCATTATTTATTTGCCCCTTATCATCAACAACTACATCTATTTCATTTACAGCTGCCTTTTCATAAACTTCAACAAACTCATTGGTTGGGGACAGAAATCATCCAATCAGTTACGTCTCTCTCCCCTTTACTGTCCATCCATCCATGCAAGAAATAAATAAAAGCTGCTGAGTCTTTTAGTCACCTTAAGACAACTTGTGGATACTATGTCCTGCCTGCAACCAGAGGAGATACTGAAATTCAATCACATAGATTACTTCATTTCAATGGTTTTCTTAAAGCACCTGAAAACGGAGCACTGAAATTTGGGTAAAGGTTATGCCAGAAAATCTAGAGAATGTGTCATCTTACAAGGCAGAAATAGATTATTATTATTATTATTATTATTATTATTATTATTATTATTATTATTTATTGGATTTGTATGCTGCCCCTCTCTGCAGACTCGGGGCAGCTAACAACAATGATAAAAAACAACATGTAACAATCTAATTTAATAAAACAACTAAAAACCCTTATTATAAAAACCAAACATACACACAAACATACCATACATAACTTGTAATGGCCTAGGGGAAGGAATATCCTAACTCCCCCATGCCTGGCGACAAAAGTGGGTCTTGAGTAATTTGCGAAAGACAAGGAGGGTGGGGGCCATTCTAATCTCTGGGGGAAGTTGATTCCAGAGGGCCGGGGCCGCCACAGAGAAGGCTCTTCCCCTGGGGCCGCCACAGAGAAGGCTCTTCCCCTGGGGCCCGTCAAACGACATTGTTTGGTCAACGGGACCCGGAGAAGGCCAACTCTGTGGGACCTTATCGGCTGCTGGGATTCGTGCAGTAGAAGGCGGTTCTGGATGTATTCTGGCCCAATGCCATGTAGGGCTTTAAAGGTCATTACCAACAGAATATCAACAAGAATTCTATATGTGTTAATTTGATTATAGAAAGGGCTTTTCTTTTTTTCCAGTAATGTTAAGCTGTAGAATGTCCTTAGGAAAATCATTGTCCTCATGCAAAATCTATGCATAGGTTAGGAAATCACAGTATGGACAGGACATGGTGAAATGAATTGTCTTTGGTTTAACAGAAAGAGCATGAAAAGGCTATATTCTCTCCTAATTTATTCAACCTATATGCAGAATATATATCAAGTGAAGCTGGATTGGAAGTACAGTAGATCAGTTTTAAAGCTGAATGACCCTGTGCTATGTTTCATAACACTATTCAAAACAGCTGAAATTACAAATACACTGGAATATCTAATAATGAAAGTAAAGGAGCACCTGAGAAAAAATAGTAATTATTGAAAAATGGAGTAGGGAGGAGGAGGAAGGGACTATTTCAACCTGCGATGTCATGTACAGTTGTCCACATGGTCAGGGAACAAACTGCAGCCTTAACCTAAGAAAATTCCCATGAATGATTTTATAAGGAAGAGGATTATGTGTAAAATGGGAAAAATGCAATAGATCATTGAATTTGTTTGAGAGTTCCCAGCATGGCATCGCCCATCAGTTATTGCAGTCTTTCTAGTTCCTTTTCAGCCTCTCCTCTGTCACAACTTCTAATGTCCTGGCACAACACAGTACTAGTCCACCAATCCTAATTTTCCCAGCCCTTCCCTCATTCTTCCTTCTCCTCCTTTCAGATATCAATGAATTTGATTGTTTCTCTGCTCCCTACCCCCAGATGTTTCTGCCTGGAATAAAACTATCCATTTTATTCTGTACATGGAGCAAATCAGCTGTGTTTCTATTCCATGCATTGAGCCAAACAGCACAAGCAGATTATTTTGATTCAAGAATGGATTACCCAGAATCAGCTGGTCCATCCATGAATAGTTCCTGCACGGAATGTTTGTTCTTATTTTGGAACACTGGAGTGTGGTGCTCAGCAAAATGACTGATACTCTCTTTCTCATAAGTGTCTAAGGAAACATTTGATACAATACCTATGAACGTTGTTTAAGATTGATAATGAGCTGAATTGGGAGATAAGAAGCTGAACTGAAATTAGTAAATGATAGAGGTGAAGTTCACAAATGGACCTAGTCATTGAGGTTCAGTCTGATTTGGACAGAACCACGGTTACCTGAAAGAGCAGATCTGCCATCTAAGAAAAAAATCGATTTTAAATCTCAACATATGTTTGGAAAGTTGGTTGGCAGCTAATCAAATCACTTCTCTACATTTAGTGAGGGCAAAGGGAGGCAACATTTTTGTGGCCTAAGCTTATATTTAAAGTTTGTGGAAAGCCAAAACCCACAATGAATAGGGTGATGTTGAAAGTGGACATGCAGGGTGACATGCAGAAGGAAAGATTTAAATTTTCGCTCCTTTTTTACTGGATTTTGTAATGGTAGAATGGGGTGATGATGTTTTGTTTTTAAAGCAACAATAAGCCCATTTTGCCCTGGCGCATGTCGACACTTACCTAATTATTTAAGATGAGAGGCCACTAGGAAATGTCAAGGCAATAGACTAGACTGAGAATTTTTTAAAAAAAAATCCTAACAAAACAGTGACAAAAACATTTCCATACAGTTGCCAAGACAACTAGGAATTGAGCTGGTCTCAAAGGAGGTTTCCTTTTAAAACTTACATTGGAGTTTACATGGCAACTTTTTGTGTTGGTGGACAATAGGAAGCCCTACCATGGATTTTTTTGAACAATTGTACTTAGAATTTGGTGCCATTATTGGAGGAACTTCCACAGACTGCAGATAAAGATTACTATTCTGGGGCCTCAAATTATTGGCTGCCGATCAGTTTCCGGTCACAATTCAAAGTGTTGGTCATGACCTTTAAAGCCCTACCTGGCTTTGGACCAGACTACCTTCGGAACCGCCTGCTACCGCACGAATCCCAGCGACCAATAAGGTCCCACAGAGTTGGCCTCCTCCGGGTCCCGTCGACTAAACAATGTTGTTTGGCGGGCCCCAGGGAAAGAGCCTTCTCTGTGGCAGCTCCAGCCCTCTGGAACCAACTCCCCCCAGAGATTAGAATTGCCCCCACCCTCCCTGTCTTTCATAAACTACTCAAGACTCATTTATAGCGCCAGGCATGGGGGAGTTGAGATATTCCTTCCCCCTAGGCCATTACAAGTTATGCATGGTATGTCTGTGTGTATGTTTGGTTTTATAATAAGGGTTTTTAGTTGGATTGTCACATGCTGTTTTTATCATTGTTGTTAGCCGCCCCAAGTCTACGGAGAGGGGCAACATACAAATCCAATAAATTATTATTATTATTATTATTATTATTATTATTATTATTATTATTATTATTGGATTAGCACTTTGAGAAGACAACTGCCCCCTTTCTAGTGTTGCATAAAAATTATTATTCTTAGAAATTGTTCCTAAAATTGTTTCAGAGGAAAGGCAAATTATGGAGAAATTCTATGGTATTCTTGCAATTAGTTTCAAAATGTTGGAGGAAAATGGGTGTGAACTTCTTGTCTACCATGGGACAATCATCTTACTAACAATCTGCAGCCCTTCTTGCTCCCCGCACTTCAATTAAATTAATTCAAACTCAAAGAAATCCACAGGGAAGAAATTTGAGGGAAATGTTCCCAGTGGGAAGTATGAATATTCAGAGACATTTCAGACCAAAGAAAAAGAGTTACTATTGAAAACACCAGCACTGTCAAGTGCACCTTCTGCCACTACCAACAACAGAGTACACTTGAAAACAACACCAAGATAAAATCTCAGCTTAAAAAACAAAACAAAAGGGAAGCATATTTCTCAAAGGAAGAAATCTTTTGAAAAATCACAAGGCAGATTCGGTTAAAGACCTTGGTATACTAATAACAAAAGATTTAAGTGCCAAAGCCCACTGCAACAATATAGCCAAGAAGGCTTCAAGAGTTGTAAACCTAATCCTACGTAGCTTCTGCTCTGGCAATCTCACACTACTTACCAGAGCTTACAAAACTTTTGCCAGACCCATTCTTGAATACAGCTCATCTGTTTGGAACCCATATCGCATCTCAGACATTAACACCCTTGAAAATGTCCAAAGACACTTCACCAGAAGAGCCCTTCACTCCTCCACTCGAAATAGAATACCCTATGAGACTAGACTTTCAATCCTGGGCCTAGAAAGTTTAGAACTAAGACGCCTTAAACAAGATCTAAGTATTGCCCACAAGATCATATGCTGCAACGTCCTGCCTGTCGGCGACTACTTCAGCTTCAACCACAACAACACAAGAGCACACAAGAGATTTAAACTTAATATTAACCGCTCCAAACTTGACTGCAAAAAATATGACTTCAGTAACCGAGTTGTCGAAGCGTGGAACTCATTACCAGACTCCATAGTGTCATCCCCAAACCCCCAACACTTTACCCTTAGATTATCTATGGTTGACCTATCCAGATTCCTAAGAGGTCAATAAGTGGCGAGTGCAAGTGCACTAGAGTGCCTTCCGTCCCCTGTCCTATTGCTCTCCTATATCTCCTATACCTTTCTTCTATTCCTATATCTCTTCTTCTATTCTTTCATTGATATGTTATACAGTGATCCCTCTATTATTGCGAGGGTTCCGTTCCAAGACCCCTTGCGATAATCGATTTTTCGTAATGTAGGGTTGCGGAAGTAAAAACACCATCTGCGCATGCGCGCCCTTTTTTTCTATGGCCGTGCATGCATCGATGGTGGAGTTTGCGTTCCCCGCCGCCCACGCAAAGGGGAAACCCGATTCGGCTCCTCGCTGCTGCTGCGCTACCGAGCAGATCAGCTGCTGGGCGGCCGAAGGAACCTTCCCTGGATCTTCCCGGCTGCCCACGCAAAGGGGAAACCCCGGCTCCTTGCTGATGCCCGCCGCTTGCCCGCCCGCCAGCAAGAGGGGGAAGACCCAGGGAAGGTTCCTTCGGCCGCCCAACAGCTGATCTGCTCGGCGCAGCAGCAGCGAGCAGACGAAGATCGGGGTTTCCCAGCCGCCCACGCAAAGGGGAAACCCCGGCTCCTCGCTGATGCCCCTGCTCGCCCGCCCGCCGCCCGCCAGCAAGAGGGGGAGAGATAGAGAAAGAGAGAGAAGGAAAGAAAGAGATGAGAGAGGGAGGAAGAGAGTGTGAGAGAGGAAGAAGCAAGATAGAGAAAGAGAGAGAGAAAGAAAGATGAGAAAGGAAGGAAGAGAGTGACGTCATCGGTGAAAAAATCGCGATATAGCGTTTCGCGAAGATCGAGATCGCGAAACTCGAGGGATCACTGTATTACTATATCTTCTTTTCTATTCTTTCTTAGATATATTTTACTATGAGTATCTCCTCTATAACCTTCATCATGTATTTTACTATGTGTATATAGATATATACCCACTAAAACCCTCATTGTGTATTGTTGTGATTCCGTCTGAGGCTCCTCAGGGAACGGCTGAACCTCTGCCGGCTCCCTGCTCAGAGGGGGAGGATGAGGAACAGGAGGAGGAGGAGGAGGCCCAGGCAGAAGGGGAGGAGGAATATCAGGCCGAGGGAGAGGGAGAACAGCCAGAGTCCCCCGGGGTGGAGCTCTCCCCAGCAAGCAGCCTGGAGTCCTTAGATGAAAATGCTCAAGCCATCATCGATCACAGGCAGAGAAGAGCAGAACAACGAAGGGGACAATTAGCCAGGTACTTCCAGTCCTAAATAGGTAACAGCTGGGTTTGGGTGTGGTTCTCCCCAGAAAGGCTGAAAAGGCAGACCCACCCTTCCTGTCTTGTGGAGTAGTATCTTTGGGAGTCCTGGGACCTGGCTGTGATCTTTGGCGTCTCTGATTCTGACTTGTGGCCTTGAAGGCTGAAACCTTGGTGAAAAAGGCGTGGGGGCTTATTCTCTACAGTGGTGTGTGTGCCAGCAAGAAGTCTGCTGTATTGTCTGGCCATCAGGACTTTGCTGTGAAGCCTCATAACCTGCCTGTTGGGAAGAACAGGTTTTTCTCTGTGTTTATTTTTCAAACTATAAAGTGCTTTTGCTTTTACCAGCGTGTCTGGCTGCTTTTTCCAGTTGGTGTTGAAGTCTAGGGGCACCCAGACAGAACATGTATTGGACAAAATAAATAAATAAATAAAATAAAATAAATAAATAGATTTCAGCATAGTATTAATCTATTCAGCTTTGACAAAATGTGAGGTAGGATGAGGTAGAGAAGGATTTACAGGGACATTAATTCCAACACTTTAAAAAATGCTTCTGTAAAGAACTGAGTCTCCTGAAAGAGGGAAAAAAAATATTGTTCCACCTACACTTCTTACATAAATAGCTTTCTTCCCAGCAGACACATTCTGTTTTCCTTCCAGTGGCCATGTAAAAGGACCATCTTGTACAGATGGCAAGATGAAAAGTTTGATGCGAAAAGCACTTTCATACTCAGAGCTTCCCAAAAGTTCCTTTATTGTATAACAGCAGTTCTCAACTGCATTGAGTTTCCACAGCCCTACATTAGAAACATAGAAACATAGAAGTCTGACGGCAGAAAAAAGACCTCATGGTCCATCTAGTCTGCCCTTATATTATTTTCTGTATTTTATCTTAGGATGGATATATGTTTATCCCAGGCATGTTTAAATTCAGTTACTGTGGATTTATCTACCACGTCTGCTGGAAGTTTGTTCCAAGGATCTACTACTCTTTCAGTAAAATAATATTTTCTCATGTTGCTTTTGATCTTTCCCCCAACTAACCTCAGATTGTGTCCCCTTGTTCTTGTGTTCACTTTCCTATTAAAAACACTTCCCTCCTGGACCTTATTTAACCCTTTAATATATTTAAATGTTTCGATCATGTCCCCCCTTTTCCTTCTGATTATTGACCTTCTGATTATTTCAAATACAGCATACCAGGAGATTAGCATCACTACATCAGCATTTTTCTCAATACAATGCCCTTACTGAGCAGATCTCAGCAGTTCTTGGCATGTCAATCCCATCATTGGCAAATTAGCCATCGTTATTTAATATGTAATTAAGCCTGATATCATGCATCAGTCTGAATTCTTTTCTTAGATGCAAATCCACAACTCCCGCAGAAGCAGGTTTTGGCCTGTTGACAGCTTTAAAATAGCATCTCTTTTTTTTCCCTTCCATTGCTGTGGAAAAGGCACATGAGATGTTGAATAGAGAGATAAAGCTGGAAATCCAGAAATAGTAGTTGACATACGCATTTAAAATGTTGTTAACCTTTCTTCACAGCCAAAAAACAAAGTCATGAAAAGATTTAGAAGTATCAAGTAGAAATAGTCCTTTCTCTCTGGAAGACATGGCAGACAAAGAAAAAAAGACACAAAGAGATAAATATAGGGAGAGAGTAAAAAGGAATCCATCAACAAGCTGCAATGAAAATTTTACTTAGACTAACAGGACAGAAGACAGTTCAGACTGAAAATGGGGGAAGAGCTAAAGTTGGCAGAAGTGATGAAATTGCTCTCTTTCTTCTTTGAAGTCTTATGAGATAACTACTAAAAGGTAAATGCCCCTGACCCCTTGTATACTTGAAATCAGTATAGCACTGTTCTCTCGGGCTCTCTGGTAGACTTCTCCCAAAAATTCACAGGTACAAATTTCAGACACACACACGTTTGAAAATTCAAAACAATGTTCTTTATAATGAAAAGTCACTTAAACTAAGCCCTCTTTTGGTATAGCAAAGAGCACTCATCTCCAAACAAACTGGTAATTTGTACAAGTCCCTTATCAGTTCTGTGATACTTAGCTTGCAGCTGTGAGGCAATTCACAGTCCTTCTTCTTTCACAAAGAAGTGTTCTTTCACAACACTCACTTTGCTCTGGTTTAGTTTCAAAGCGGGGAAAAATCAGCACACAAAAGGTCAAAGTCAGTAAAGCAGTCACGAAACACAACAATCAGATAATCCTCCACAATGGCCAAACCCACAGGCTGCTATTTATAGCAGCCTCACTAATTACCACAGCCCCACACAACCACAGGTGGCCTCATTTTCTTTGATAATAATCTCTCAATTGTTGTTGCCTATGCATCGCTCTCCGCATGCGTGGCTGTATCATTAACTCTTGTTCTGAATCCAAGGAAGAGCTAGATAATTGATCTCCTTCTGAGCTGTCTGCCACACTCTCCTCCTCCCTATCACTCATGTCTTCTTGGTCAGAGGAGCCTTCATCATCAGATTCCACCGGGGGGCAAAACAGGCCTGCAGCATGTGGATGTCTCCCCCACATCCACAGTGCTTGGGGCAGGAGCTGGGCCAGAGCTAACCACAACAAGTACTTGTTTGTTTGCTTGCTTGTTTATTTGACTTTTATGCTGCCCAATCCCGAAGGACTCAGGGCGGCTTACAATAATATAAAAAACTACAGTTAACAATAAAAAAGTCAAGTACAAATTAAAACAATAACTGCAGTTAAAACCCACAACTCAGCAATCCAATCAACACATACATATCATTCAATACAATTTGGCCATGAAAGATGTACAATTTATGGCCCCCAGGCCTGCTGGCAAAGCCAGGTCTTTGTAGCCTTTCAGAAGGCCAGCAGGGTGGGAGCAGTATGGACATCGGGGGTGGGTGGGTGGTTCCACAGAACCAGGACTGCCACAGAGAAGCCCCTCCCCTGCAGCCCCGGCAACCTGCACTGCATAGTCAACGAGAGCCAGAGAAGGCCAACCTGATTGGGCCCCATTAGCAAGGTGTCTAAGTCCACTTTTAATCCCCATAACTCTTTTGAACAGTTGTTTCTAGCCTTGGGTGGTAGCTTCGGGTTCCTACAACCCTTGTAATTAAGCCTAACTGATGTTGTAGTCACACAGAGCACAGACACTTCAAATTGTATTCCAAAATACCTTTCCTAATGTACCTATCTCAGTGAGATGATGAGGATGTCCAAATTTTATTATTATTATTTTTATTATTTCTTAGATTTGTATGCCACCCCTCTCCGAAGACTCAGAGCGGCTCACAGTAACAAAATAGTACAAATCCAATAGTTAAAAACAATAAAAAACAATCATACATCTCATGCAAACCATACTTAAAGCAGAAACGGCCTGGGAGAATTTCAGTAACAGTTTAACTTGGAAGCTGTTTTAAAAAGTAATCAAGCAGAACTCAGCTTTTTTGTTCTTATTGATTCATTTTTTTAAATTTCATACTGGCAATTTCAGTGCTTGATTATTGACTTTTCTAACAGAAAGGTAAAGGTTGTATTTCAATAGTCTGAAGACTCTTTTTGATCAAATTATTTTTCAGAAGTTGAAATTTTGCAATCAGTTATAGGCATCATTTAATACAGCGTAAGTTGCTCTTGATAACTGTATGTAGACACACTGTCATGTCCTGTGAACTCAGCTATGCTGCTCCGTTAGTGGCTGGTTTCCTTAGTTTCTTTTTGTGTACTGTGAGTGAATTTATATTGTGTATATCTTTTCTCTGAAGTGACTGGCTCTGTGTCATTCAGTGACATCTGTGATTGAGTAAGGACTTTCCCTCCCCCTTCTGTTCAATCATGTCTAATCCTCTGCAGTTTTTTTGGCAAGGTTTTTCAGATGCAATTTTCCATTGCTCTTTCTTAAGGCTGAAAGAAAATGTGGAGGCCAATATCACCCAGCTGGCTTTCTGCCTTAGCCAAGACTAGAACTCACACCCTTCTGATTTCCAGCCTGGAGCTCTAACCACTACACCAAACTGGTTTCCTCAGTTAGAACTTAGGGTTGTTACATTATGACTGCAAAAATATAGGTAATTGTTGTGGTTGGCTCTGGCTCAGCTCCTGCCCCAGGGAATGGGGAGGTGGATGCAGGGGAAAATTCAACATGTCACAGGCCTGTGTTATTGCCGACAGAATCAGTTCAGAGTTTAGTTTCCTCGGACGAAGAAGAAGGTGGGAGTGACTCAGCAGAGGGGGGCTTGGCATACAGCCCAGGCAGTCAATCTCCCTTATCTTCCCTTGATTCAGATGATGATGTTTTGGACCCATGCAAGCGCAGAATTATGCGTAGAAGAGACCAAGTAAGAACATATTACAAGAAATAAGTGAGGCCACCTGTGTTTGGGTGGGGCTCCAGTAATTAGGGCTGCTGCTATAAATAGCAGCATGTGAGTTTGGCTGTTGTGGAAGAATATCTGATGAGAGTTCGTCAGGAATTCTGTGTTTTCCGGACTTTGTTGATTTTTCACGCCTTGGAAAACAAAGCAGAGCAACGTGTGTGTGTGTGTGTGTGTGTCTCACTTCGTTGGAAGAAGGGGTGTGAAGTTTCTTCACAGCAGCTAGCTAAGTACTTAATGACTGCTTAAGGGAAATTGTACAGACTACCCGGTTGTTTTGGGAAGAGTGCTCTTTGCAATACAAAAAGAGTGCTTAGTTTATTTTGAATTTTGTGATAAAGAACATTGTTTTGAATTTTCAAACGTGTATGTGTCTGAAATTTGTACTCTTGAATTTTCGGGTGGCTCCTATCAGAGAGCTCGGCAGAACAGGTAATTTTATAGGTGTAGACAGCAGCCATCTAATAGTTATTCAGTTATCAGTTATGAATATGTGGGTGGGGTTTTTTACATTTAAAAAAATGTTATTTTGGTATACAGAAAGAAAGATGGAAAAAACCCAACAAAAAAACAAGCAGCAGAATACAAACGAAAAAATATTCATTTTAAAAACCAGTTTTACAGAAGCCATTACATCTTGCTTATAGAGAATAATAATGATAGATCTTTCCGTTAAGGGGATAAAACAAGGGCAGGTCTAAATGCATGTCCAACATTGTAAATTTGGGAAGCATTCTCTTTCAATCGCAAAAAGGTAATTTTCTTTGTTTGAGCCCTTGGTTTGTAAGTCCATTGTTCTTACTTACTTACTTACTTACTTACTTACTTACTTACTTACTTACTTACTTACTTACTTACTTATTTATTATTAGATTTGTATGCCACCCCTCTCCGTATACTCGGGGCTAACAACAATAATGAAACAATATGTAACAAATCTAATATTTAAATTAGTTTAAAAGAGCCTTATTTAAGAAACCAAACATACACACAGACATACCATGCATAAATTTTATAGGCATAGGGGGAAGGGAATATCTCAATTCCCCCATGCCTGACGACAGAGGTGGGTTTTAAGGATCTTACGAAAGACGAGGAGGGTGGGGGCAACTCTGATCTCTGGGGGAAGTTGGTTCCAGAGGGTCGGGACCACCACAGAGAAGGCTGTTCCCCTGGGTCCCGCCAAATGACATTGTTTAGTCGATGGGACCCAGAGAAGGCCAACTCTGTGGGACCTAACTGGTCGCTGGCATTTGTGCGGCAGAAGGCGGTCCCAGAGATATTCTGATCCGATGCCATGAAGGGCTTTATATAAATAAACACCAGCATTTTGGTATATAATTTTAAATCACATTCACATCTTTATATTCTATTATTCACCCCAAAATTAAAATTAACACACTTACGGATAATAAAGACAAGTAGAATAATAGTGGGCAAACCCTTAGCTTATGCATAACAGTCTCCTCCAGATATGACAGACCTATTTGAACCTGAGACATACCAGTCAAAACCAAGACTTGAATTACTGCATGAACCGGCTCTGACCCTAATCTTCACGTCTTTATATCACACCTTACAGAATTAAGGATTGGAGATTAATATGCAAATATCATAGCAGACAATACGCCTTGGATGACCCTGTCATAAAAATTGCTCCCAGGATATGGTAGATGCATTTTTAAGCCGGCAAACAAAACAATTTGATGCAAATGCTTCCATCTCCGACACACTGAGTAGGTTATCCGGGTGGGGATGAAGCTGGCTGCATCAACCGGCCTTCAGTTTTGACAACCATGCAAATAGGAAATGAAATGAGAGAAATGACTCACCTAAAAGCATCTTGCTAAGAGCTTTAAGAATGATAATTTTCAGGTTTTTAACTAGTATTATAAGTTTTCTCATGACCAAACTCTTAAAGAAGCCTACAGAGTGCATCTGTGGGTTTAACTGGGGAAATAATTGACTGACAGGCAGGGGTGGGCTGCTGCCCAAACAGGGGGGGATGTAGTGGGGTAGCAAAAATGGAGCTCCACCCCAGAGCACCCAATTTGCACTGAAAGATGTTGAAAGAAAATGCAGGGCATCCTGCATAAGCCACGCCTACAGTGTGGTAGTAAAAATTTTGGTAGCCCTTCACTGCTGACAGGGTTGAAGCAGACAAGGATGAAGGACATTCCTTGGCTTCATTTGTGATAGGTGAAGTACCAGGAAAAGAAACCACTTTGGTATATCTTTCACTCTTTCTTTTCTACAAGGAGAAATCAGGTATTCACAACTTCGGTTTACAACATAGACTTGACCAGAGCTTGCAATTGAGAAGAGTGAACAATAAGCTATAGGGATGTTGGCCTTGTGCAATAGAGAGGATGTCATATCACTATTCATGGGTTGCATGAATGCTGCAGATAAAATCTTTAAAAAGCTTCTTGATACCAAGACAGGCACGAAGTGCCTCAGTATTTGAGAAGGAGTTTTATATTCTTCCTGAAGCCTACTCTTCTGTTTTAAGTAACAGTTTCTCCTAAGAAATAGAGTGAAGGTTCTCACAAGGAAAAATATGGATTTTAAAAAGTAAATACAGTAGAACCCCGACTTACGAGACTAATTGGTTCCGGAAGGAGGCTCGTAAGTCAGAACGCTCGTATGACGAAACATTGTTTCCCATAGGAAACAATGTAAAGTCAATTAATCCGTGCAACAACAAAAAAAAACCGCTGCCGCCGAACGCGGAAGTTAGCGTTCAGAGACAGCTGCGAAGCGGCGCGGGTGTTTTAAAACATGGCAGCCGGCCTGGGGGGCTCGGGGGCTTCCCCCCCGAGCCCCCCAGGCCGGCTGTGACGTTTTAAAACACGCGCGCTGCTTCGCTGCTGTCTCCTGAAGCCGAACGCGGAAGTTAGCTAACTTCCGCGTTCGGCTTCAGGAGACAGCTGCGAAGCGGCGCGCGTGTTTTAAAACGTCACAGCCGGCCTGGGGGGCTCGGGGGGGAAGCCCCCGAGCCCCCCAGGCCGGCTGCCATGTTTTAAAACACCCGCGCCGCTTCGCAGCTGTCTCTGAACGCTAACTTCCGCGTTCGGCTTCAGGAGACAGCAGCGAAGCGGCGCGCGTGTTTTAAAACGTCACAGCCGGCCTGGGGGGCTCGGGGGGAAGCCCCCGAGCCCCCCAGGCCAGCTGCCACGTTTTAAAACACGTGCGCCGCTTCGCTGCTGTCTCCTGAAGCCGGAACGCTAACTTCCGCGTTCGGCTTCAGGAGACAGCAGCGAAGCGGCGCGCGTGTTTTAAAAGGTTGCAGCCGGCCTGGGGGGCTTGCCAGCAAACCCCCGAGCCCCCCAGGCTGGCTGCAACCTTTTAAAACACGCGGGATACGAGCGCCAAGGAGCTGTCTCCTGAAGCCGAACGCGGAAGTTAGCATTCGGCTTCAGGAGACAGCTCCTTGGCGCTCGTATCCCGAATGTGAGCTCGGGAGGCGAACAAAAATGTCGCTCCCCTCCCAGCTCTTATCTCGAGTAGCTCGTAAGTAGAGCTGCTCGTATGTCGAGGTTCCACTGTAAAGTAAATAAAAGGAAGAGCTTTATTTT
Organism: Erythrolamprus reginae; assembly: GCF_031021105.1. Classification (NCBI taxonomy): domain Eukaryota; kingdom Metazoa; phylum Chordata; class Lepidosauria; order Squamata; family Dipsadidae; genus Erythrolamprus; species Erythrolamprus reginae. The sequence goes on from NC_091952.1 coordinate 37,562,709, forward strand.
CTTCCTAATAATGCTTATTTTAAATCAGCTAGATTTTCCCGTTGCCTTACATTTTTTCAGGAGGAAGCATTGATTTTTAAAAAATTCTGTTTTACAAAGCATTATAAATTGGGAGACAATGTAACATATCTTGGCAGAATTTTTTTCCAAGAGTGTTTCAGAAAATGATAATTAACACTAGGCTGAATCTCTTGACATTCTCAGCCTGATCCAGTTTGAGCTTTCAAGCTTTTCTATCTTTTGACCAATTCTAGGAATAAAGAAAGTAGGTGCCTTCTGTCCCAAAGCCCACAAACATAAAACTTAACTGAAATATATTGGATAGCTAGGAAACTGAGCCACTTTGTATATGGGAAATGTTTTAACAAGAAACATGTTAAGTTATCCCTTCATATCTATATCTAGATCTGTATCTGTACCTAAATGTATACCTGTATCTCTTATTTTCTGTCTCTCTATACATACATATTGTTGTGATTCCGTCTGAGGCACCTCAGGGAACGGCTGATCCTCTGCCGGTTTCCTGCTCAGAGGGGGAGGATGAGGAACAGGAGGTTCAGGCAGACGGGGAGGAGGAATCTCAGGCTGAGGGAGAGGGAGGACAGCCAGAGTCCCCCGAGAGGGAGCTCTCCCCAGCAAGCAGCCTGGATTCCTTAGATGAAAATGCACAAGCAATAATCGATCTCCGGCAGAGAAGAGCAACACAACGAAGGGGATAATTAGCCAGGTACTTTCAGCACTAAAGAGGCAACAGCTGGGTTTGGGTGTGGTGCTCTCTGGAAAGGCTGAAAAGGCAGACCCACCCTTCCTGGCTTGTGGAGTATTATCTTTGGGAGTCCTGGGACCTGGCTGCGATCTTTGGCGTCTTGGAATTCTGGTTTGTGACTTTGAATACTGAAACCTTGGGGGGAAAAGGTGTGGGTCTTATTCTCTACAGTGGTGGGTGTGCCAGCAAGAAGTCTGCTGTATTGTCTGGCCATCAGGACTCTGCTGTGAAGTCTCATAGCCTGCCTGTTGGGAAGAACAGGTTTTTCTCTGTGTTTATTTTTCAAACTATAAAGTGCTTTTGCTTTTACCAGCGTGTCTGGCTGCTTTTTCCAGTTGGTGTTGAAGTCTGGGAGCACCCAGACAGAACACATATATGTGTGTGTGTGTGTGTGTGTATACATATATATGTTTTTTACCCTGGTATACCCAAATATGGGAGGGAGCATACTGCTTCCTTTTTACCTCTCGGCCCCTTTTTATAGCCAACAAACAATATTCATTTTGTTTTAATATGTATTTATTAATTTTTTCCTTTTTTAAAAAAAAGTACATAGTCATATTTACAGATGAATCTACATCGTATATACATTCCTATCGACATTGTCTTCTAATTACTTTTAGATTTCTTGATGTTTTATTTCAATGCTTCTTTTAAGTTTCTTTTTTTTGTCCATTGGCACCATTTTGTTCAGGTTTCATAATAGTTCGATTCTTTTCGATTATTAAGTTCCATTGTCAATCTGTCCATCTCTGCACAGTCATATATTTTCTTGATGATCTCATTGTCTTCAGGTATTTGCGGATTTTTCCAGTTCTGTGCAAATACAATCCTTGCAGCTGTTGTAATATGCAAGCTTAGATATTTTACATTTTTAGAATAGGTACCTCTCATAATACCCAATAGAAAAAATTATGGCATATATTCTATTTTTGTATTTGTTATTTGACACAACCAATTATTTATTTTTTTCCAGTACTATTTTCTTGTCTCTGGACATAACCACCATAGGTGAAACAATATTCCATATGTGTAGTATTTTTGCTGATAATGAAAAGAAAAGGAGACTAGCATAGACCTGTTTCAAGCTATTTTGCTCTCATCAGCTAGCTATACCCTTATTGGAATTTTAACCTGGGGAGTCTGCTTGTAAAGCAGTAACTTAAACCTCTAGAACACAGGGCCTCCTCCTCTCCCCCAACTCTTCCCTGCTACAAGCTGAGAGGAGGAGAGTCTAGATGTTAAAGCTACTGCCTTACAGACAGACTCCCCAGGTTCAAATCCTGGTAAGGGATTTGTTCTTTCTGTGCCAACTCATGAAGCTCAAAGTGCCCAAGGAGCTGCTGATACAGTTCTACAGAGGAATCATGGAGTCTGTCATCTTACACAAGATTAGTTTCCCCCCGAACGCCATCACTCTACTAAACAAATAATTCCCTCAACACTGTCAAACTTTTTACTAAGTCTGCACTTCTATTTCTACTAGTTTTTTCTCATCATTCCTATCACCCATTTCCTCCCACTCAGGACTGTATGACTGTAACTTGTTGCTTGTATCCTAAGATTTTTATTAATATTGATTGTTTCTTCGTTGCTTATTTGACCCCTATGACAATCATTAAGTGTTGTACCACATGTTTCTTGACAAATCTATATTTTCTTGGAGCATATGCACCAAGACAAATCCCTTGGGTGTCCAATCACACTTGGCCAATAAAGAATTCTATCTTCTATCTATCTTGATGCATGGAACTCACTACCAGACTATGTAGTATCATCTCGTAACCCCCAAAACTTTACCACTGTTGACCTCTCCCGATTCCTAAGAGGTCAGTAAAGGACGTGCATAAGTGCACCAGCGTGCCTTCCATCCCCTGTCCTAATGTTTCTTTTGTAAATTTTTTACTAGTATCATGTATATGAATATTATTATATCTTTACATACCCCCCAATGTGTACTTGACAAAGCAAATAAAAATAAATAAATAAATGTCTGTCAAAAACTGATGCCACAGTTATAATAGTAGAGAATATCACAAATAACATCATCAGTGCATGAGGAAATGTAGGTTACTGGGTGCTTTTATGCAGTATTTTGATCTAGCAGTCTGATGTTGTCTGGTTGTTATTCATTTATTTATTTATTTATTTATTTATTTATTTATTGGATTTGTATGCCGCCCCTCTCCGTGGACTAGGGGCGGCTAACAACAGTGATAAAAACAGCATGTAACAATCCAATACTAAAACAACTAAAAAAACCTTATTATAAAACCAGACATACATACAGACATACCATGCATAAATTGTAGAGGCCTAGGGGGAAAGAATATCTCAGTTCCCCTATGCCTGCGGCAGAGGTGGGTTTTAAGGAGCTTACGAAAGGCGAGGAGGATGGGGGCAATTCTAATCTCTGGGGGGAGTTGGTTCCAGAGGGCCGGGGCCGCCACAGAGAAGGCTCTTCCCCTGGGTCCCGACAAACGACATTGTTTAGTTCAGTGTTTCCCAACCAGTGTGCCGTGGCACACTAGTGTGCCGCGGGACATGGTCAGGTGTGCCGTGAGCCCGGCCTGGCTGGAGCTTCCCTGGCATTGACGGCAAGTGAGTTTTTGGGGCCCGGCGGGAGGGCGCCAGCCACTGTTGCTTCTAAGCTGCATGGGCGTGCGCCCACACAGCCATTAGGAACCCCCCCCCCCCGCAGAAATTTTTGAAGTGGTGCAAAGCCACACAGTCCTGAATCACTCCCTTCTCCGGCCAGCAAAGTCGGCTGCCCAGGAAAGCGACGCGTTTGAAAAGGGCGCATTTAAAAAGCTTGCCGCTCTCCCAGGCAGTTGGCTTGCTGGCCGGAGAAGCAAGCGATCCAGGACTGTATAGCTTTGCGCCGTGATGAAAACAATGGCGCCGTGGTGGCCTTCAAGCGCCGCCCTTCATGGCGCCCCACCACCCGTTCCTGCAGGTAGAAGTCAGCGCGCTACTGGGAGGCGGAGGCGGAGGCGGCGTGAGGCTGGGCGCTGAGCGCCATGGACACCTGGGAGGGTGAAGGGGTGGATGTGACTGCTGCCTCTTAGCTGCAGAGCCGGACGGGGGCGGAGGCGAAGGCGACGGAGGAGTCCGCGCTGGGGCCATGCGGCGCCGTTGATCCAGGGGACCACGGACCTGCAAGCTGCCCTCCACTCTCTCTCCGCTCTCTCTCTTTCTCTCTCTGTTGCCGGCGTGGTGTACAAGAGAGAAAGAGAGACAGAGAAAAAGGAGGAGAGAGAGAAAGCAAGAAAGAGAGAGAGAGGAAGAGAGAGAGAGAGAGAAAGAAAGAGAGAGAGAAAGAGAGAGAGAAAGAAAGAGAGAGAGAAAGAGAGAGAAGGAAAGCAAGAGAGAAAGAGAGAGAATAAAAGAGAGATAGCAGGAGAGACAGAGAAAGAGAGAGAGAAAGAGAGAGAGAAAGAATGCAAGAGATAGAGAGAATGCAAGAAAGAGAGAAAGAAGGAGGGAAGGAGGGAGAGAGAAAGAGCAAAAAAGAGAGGAAGGAAGGAAAAAGGAAGAAAGAAAGAAAGAAAGAGGGATAGGGGGGAGAGAGAGGGAAAGAAAGAGGGAGGGAGAGAGAAATAGGGCGAAAGGGAGGAAGAGAGGGGTTTTTTGTCGAAATTTTTTAGTCCCCCTCCCCTCCCCCGCTCAATGTTCCCCAGGATTTTGTAAATGTGGATAATGTGCCGCCGCTCAAAAAAGGTTGGGAAACACTGGTTTAGTTGAAGGGACCCGGAGAACGCCCACAATCGGTCATTGGGATTCATGCAGCAAAAGGCGATCCCGGAGATAATCTGGTCCGGTGCCATGAAGGGCTTTATAGGTCATAACCAACACTTTGAATTGTGACCGAATTGTGAACACTTTGAATTACTTTCAATCATGTTCAATCGTGTCTACATTTTGGGTGTTGGTAACTAGCTGTATGATATTTGCTTCTTCCTTTGACCTTTTTTTGTCCTTTTTTCAATAATTTAAAAGTAAGCATATTTCTATTTTTCTGTGGATGACTAATATCTCAGAATGCCAAGCTGCTATATATAAGTGATGAAAATGCTTTAATTTCACATCACAAGAGGCCAGTTTATCGATAGTTTAAAAGTTGGAACGGAAAACATTTTACATTAAGCAAAGTCTAAGAATGCAAGAGAATTCCTAGAACTTGGCACTTCGTGGGCAGCTAGCTCTATTACTCTCACTTTGGAGGACAAGTCCCTTCTGATCTGGGTATGTGGTTGCCAAGGAAAAGCATTCAGTCTGGCTAAATTGAAAATTTTAACAGAAGACAAGATGGGTAGATGGCACTTCTGATGACAGGAACAGGATTGTTAAAAATTAAAAATAAAAACATAAAAGACGCAGCAGCGGCTGACTGAATGTTGAAGAAATGAGATCCCTCAGATCAGGAGTGTCAGAAGTGAGGTGAATAACTAAATAACAACAACACAACCGAGAGCGCTCTTTATGCATGTTTATGTGTGTGAGAAAAAAACTGAGAATACACAAAGAGTGAGACACAGTTGCTGCTTAATTTCAATCTTTAGCTGCTCTGACTCTGAGTCCTTTTTGGAGCAGGCGGTATATAAATACAAATAATAAACCAACAAACAAATAAATCTTAGCCTTTCCAAACCCACCACTCCTAACAATGTTGAATATGTTTTCATTTCTCAGCTTATATTGAGAAATATTACCATCCAAGAGGACAAGAAACACCCAGGATGCCATCAGAAATATTCTAAAAAACTAGTTTATTTATTTATTTATTTAATTTTTATGCCACCCTTCTCCTTAGACTCAGGGCGGCTTACAACATGTTAGCAATAGCACTTTTTTAACAGAGCCAGCCTATTGCCCCCACAGTCCGGGTCCTCATTTTACCCACCTCGTAAGGATGGAAGGCTGAGCCAACCTTGAGCCGGTGATGAGATTTGAACCGCTGATCTTAAGATCTACAAGTCAGCTTCAGTGGCCTGCAGTACAGCACTCTACCTGCTGCGCCACCCCGGCTCGTTATGCCTTGTTAGGCTGCACCTTCTATAAGAGTGGAATCTCCAGGCTATCAACTCATCTGAATTCAAGAGCTCCAGCTCACAAGAAAATGAAGGAAAGAAGGTGATTTTACTGGACCCTACAAGACTAATTTAGACCAGATTCTGTTTCCAATGCAGATTTATATTGGAATTAGGGTGAAATATTCCCAGTTTGCTCATTCCTGCCAGTCATCGAAAAGTTGGTATTGAAAGGAGGCTCCACCCACCTGCCCAGATGCCATTTGGGTTCTTTTACCACCTGTGCAAGTGCAAAACATCCTGTGCATGTGCAGAGGGCAAAACAACCCAAATGATGGCATCTTCCAGGAATGGGTGGAGCCTCACATTCCCTTTGTGACTGGGTCTCTGACGAGTGACAGGCACCAGTGAACCGGGAGTATTTCACCCCTGATTGGAACCCACAAATTGGATATGAAGGCAATAATCTCATTGCAATAAAAATAGGCTGGACAACCATTGGATGATTCCAAAGAGTTATAAAAATCTGAACACTGTTTTCATCTAGCAGTGATAGTCCTAAGCAGTCACCCTCCTGCTTATCTTCCTTAGCAACTGGTGCCTGGATTCCCTCTTATTCTGGGAATCCTGTCTAGTCCTTTAAATAGTATTGGTGCCAGGGAACTATGATCTTGTTAAGCTGTATTCTTTTGGGTACTGCTTTTCAAAGGCAATTAGCTATTTAATATGCTACCCTCTGGAGTCTTATTTTTACAAAGGAAAGTCTATACACAGCCAGCCACTTGTACAGGGTTTTTCTTCCCCTTCCTCTTGTTGCAGAATAGATTTTGCCATACAGGCTGACCAGTGAAAGGCTACAAATTTTTTTACTACCGCACTGTGGGTGTGGCTTATTTTGTGGGTGCGGCTTGTAGGCCATGTGACCAGATAGGAGTGGCTTGATGATCATGTGACTGGGGGGGTGACTTAAAGGTCATGTGACTGGCTTAAAGGTGGCCAACTTGACGTCACTCATGTCAAGGATTTGGGTCAGGGTTAGGGTGCCTGGACTCTCCTTGCCTCAAAGAGATACAATTTCCCTATTTATTTATTATTACCAAACATCCAAAATGTATGGGTCCAAAGATGAGCTACAAGAATGGTGGAAGGTCTTAAGCATAAAACGTATCAGGAAAGACTTAATGAACTCAATCTGTATAGTCTGGAAGACAGAAGGAAAAGGGGGGACATGATCGAAACATTTAAATATGTTAAAGAGTTAAATAAGGTCCAGGAGGGAAGTGTTTTTAATAGGAAAGTGAACACAAGAACAAGGGGACACAATCTGAAGTTAGTTGGGGGAAAGATCAAAAGCAACATGAGAAAATATTATTTTACTGAAAGAGTAGTAGATCCTTGGAACAAACTTCCAGCAGACGTGGTAGATAAATCCACAGTAACTGAATTTAAACATGCCTGGGATAAACATATATCCATCCTAAGATAAAATACAGAAAATAGTATAAGGGCAGACTAGATGGACCATGAGGTCTTTTTCTGCCGTCAGACTTCTATGTTTCTATGTTTCTACTATATATATGCCATAGGTGTACATACATATTACACACAGGCATACAAAAATATATATTATCTACTATATAAACTGCATGTGTATGTACACACACACACTCACGCACAGCTCTTCTAAAATTATACACATCCAACCTCATTTACTGCAACAGGAAAAACATACCCAGAGCCCAAAAGGGGAAAAAAAAATAAAATTCAAAATTTTGATCGTACCCATAGGAGCCCATCACTGAGGCTGACCCATTGTTCCTTTGGTTGCTGCCTGCAAAACCCTTGGCTAGAGCTGAAACACAACATCTAAATCCTGAATTAATTTCCCACTCCCTCATTCCCTGCTTTATTCAGATTCACAGGAGGGACCCAGTCTCCCACCCACAAGATGTTGTTTGTATTTTGGCTTTGGGTTTGTTTTCTTAACAAGATGGAACATTTAGACATATGGCCATTGATTGTGTGAGAAAAGAAGACGACTGATGAGAGTAACAATGCAGAGTGCTGCTGCGAGCTTTGCTAGGGAAGGCAGACTTCATAATTTACTGATCATCAGTATTAATGGCTAACCCAGCCTAACCCTGTGCAAAATAATTACCTTCATCCAGCTTCAAAAAAGACTTTTGTTAGTCCAAAGACAAAATAAAATCAATGTCATTTTAGCTCACTAAATCTTTTTACAATTATTGTTTCATCTTCATCACACAGGAGCTATAGAAAATGTGGGTTTGCTGCTGAAATAGTATCAGTGAAATTGTAGGTCTACATCTCATGTTCTTAAGAGGCAGAGGGATTAGGTAGTGTTGGAACAACATCTGGACTTTGGGAAGATAAAATTGATGGCACAGAATCAATAAATCACTCAATCAAATAAATGCATGGCTAATGGTCAACTTAATACCCTACGAATACCCTACGAAACTAGACTTACAATCCTGGGTCTTGAAAGCATAGAACTACAATGCCTTAAACATGATCTAAGTATTGCCCACAATATGCTGCAGTGTCCTGACTGTCAAAGACTACTTCAGCTTTAACCACAACAACTCAAGAGCACACAACAGATTCAAGCTTAATATTAACCGCTCCAAACTTGACTGTAAAAAATACGAATGATCGGGTTGTCAAAGCGTGGAACTCATTACCGGACTCTGTAGTATCATCCCTTAACCCCCATCATTTTACCCTTAGACTATCCATGGTTGACCTCTCCAGATTCCTAAGAGGTCAGTAATGGGCGTACATAAGTGTACTAGAGTGCCTTCGGTCCCCTGTCCTATTGTCTCTCCTATATCTCCTATATCTTCTCTACTATATCCTCTATAACAGTGGTTTTCAACCTTTTTTGAGCCACGGCACATTTTTTACATTTACAAAACCCTGGGGCACATTGAGAGGGGGCGGGGGGCTCAAAAAAGTTTGGACAATTGTTTTTTCTCTCTCTTCCTCCCTTTTGCTCTATTTCTCTTTCCCTCCCTCTTTCTCTCCCTTCTTCTTTTTTCTCTCTCTCCATCCCTCTTTCTTTCTCTCTTCCTTCCTTCCTCTCTTTTTTGCTCTCTTTCTCCCTCCCTCCCTCTATGTCTTTCTCTCTCCCACCTTCCCTCCCTCTCTTTCTCCCTCTCTCTTGCTCTCTCTCTCACTTTCTTTCTTTCTTTCTTTCTTTCTTTCTCTCTTGTTCTCTTGTTCTCTTTCTCTCTTGCTTTCTTTCTCTCTTTCTCTCTCTCTCTCTTTCTCTCTCTTGTTTTCTTATTCTCTCTCTCTCTCTCTTTCTCTTTCTCTTTCTTTCTTTCTTTCTCTCTCTCTTTCTTTCTTTCTCTCTCTCTTGTTTTCTTTCTCTCTCTGAGCTTCACGGCACACCTGACCATGCCTCATGGCACACTAGTTGAAAAACACTGCTCTATAACCTTAATTGTGTATTATTGTGTATTGGACAAAATAAATGAATAAAATAATAAACAGCCATTCCACAATTATCAATTTATTTGCAAGCATGAATAATGAATGAAGCCATGCCTGAATGGGCAGGAAGACATTAATCCCAGATCAGAACTGTTGTATCAGAGATGACTATAGAATGCAAGGATGGGACTAAATGATGAAAAAATGAGTCACCTACTAAACTTGGAAAATATTTACTGATTATAATTCTACATGTGGACTTGTATCACAGCAAATATTTGAGTTGCTCTCAGCATAATATGTGAGCTTTTGCTTTATTTGTTAAATTAAGGCAGATTTCTTAGATTAGGTGGAATATTTTCTTATTTGTTCATTCTGGCTTATGATTCACATTATATAGACATTTTTTAAAAATTACTGAATATTTATTTGATTTCAATACTGTAATGGGTTGGAAGATGAAACACATTTTTACATGCAGAGCATATCTAGTTTTAGTTTAAAATGTTCATTCATTCATTCATTCATTCATTCATTCATTCATTCATTTATTGGATTTATATGCTGCCCCTCTCCGGGCATATTGTAAAAAATTGTACATCAATTTTTCTCTTTGTACCATTTTTCCCTTCTGTTTTTCCCTTAGCTGAGCTGAGCTTTTAAGTATCTATTAAATCAATAAGTTTTTAAAAGAGCGAAATAATGCACCAAAACAAATTCCTTGTGTATCCAATCGCATTTGGCCAATTCTATTCTATTCTATTCTATTTCCAGCTAAACAAACTTCTCATTCAGATGGACGAACCTATTGTAATAGACTGGTATCTAAAGATAATGTTTTCAAAAACAGAAAAATTATCCTTCCTTGCTAAATGGGAGTAAAAATAGAAATAATATCTAGATTCAGACTAATTAACAATTGGTGGTCCAAATCCTCTTGAATTCCATCTAATTCCAAGGAGGTTAGTTAGATGAGAAGACTAATGTGAGGTGCAAAGGACCAAGTCTACATGAGAAGGTCCAATTAAACTGATTTATTGCTAGACAACTTATCCACAGAAATCTCCTCAATCAACAGTTAGCACTTTCTTGGAATTAGATAAGGGACAATAGACTTCAAGGGGATTGGATTTAGACTCCTTGTGGCTACATTGGATTGTAGGATGATTCCTCTTTTAACTCTGCCCCAAGTTCTGCCATTCCTTATCCTAAGACAGTTATTCTAGAACTTTGAATCAATAAACCTATTGGGTGCCTATCCAAAACTTTCTGTGGCTGGTATACACTTGAGTACAGAGATTCAAATTGGCTAAAGACTATCCAGCCCACTGCTCGGCTGTGTTCAGAGCTATTCCCCAGTACATTTTCTGGCAATAAATTGTCCCCAGGACCTGCACTAGTTTTCATCTAGAAGATAAACTGGCCTCCTCAATTAAGACCTTCTGAAAAATACTGAAATCTGTAATCTTCTTGGTTTAGCAAAGGGAAAAAAGTACTGATACATCATGTTGTGAAGACATGAGTTTGACATCCCTGTCACCATTTATAACTGAACTTTGCACCATTTATAACTGAATGGTTGTTTAGCATTGTGTATTGGAAAAATAACGTGGTTCTATTCATCAAATTGTATTGTTATGTTAATGGAGAGTTTTTATTTTTATCAGGGATGTCTTACAGGACAATGATATTGTTGTAAACTGTTGTGTGTCTAAATAGCTACTGTGTGTCTAAATGATTTGTCAGCATACAGAATTAACTAATTAATGATTCTGTCCATTAGTTTTGTCATTGGGCCTTCCTGGGCATGAAGTTGTCTTTTCCTTTACAATAGTCATCTTGTATCTGTTTCTGGTTTGATTTTTTGAATCTGGCCTCCAAAAGAGCTTCTTTGTTCTATGATTGCCTATGATTCAAAACTAACATTATCTGTGAATCTAGAAGTAGATGAAACCTTTCTAATGACATCTGTCCTATGGTCTAGCACACTGATGGTGAACCTTTTTGTCCTTGTGTGCCAAAAGTACTTGTGCACAGACAGTGCTTGTGTGTGTGCCCACACCTGGAGTAGGCTACTGCCCAGACCGGGGGGGGGGGGGTAGCAAAAATGGAGCTCCACCCCAGAGCACCCAATTTGAACCAAAAGATGTTGATAGAAAATGCAGGGCGTCCTGCATAAGCCACGTCCACAGTGTGGTAGTAAAAATTTTGGTAGCCCTTCACTGGCCCACACCATAATGCAATGTGCCACCGCCCCCCACCCCCCTGCATGCATTCTCCCCCCACCCCAGTTTGGGCCTATCAGACCTCCCTGAAGCCTCCTGGGACAAGAAAGGCACTGCCCCCTCTGCTTCATTTTGGGCCTAGCAGGCCTCTCTGAAGATCCTGGGACAAAAAGGGGGCACTGGGGCCATTCCTCCATTCTCCTCCCCCCCATGTACTCTGTTACAGATGTTACCTTGGCCTTGTATGCAGCTTTATTCCTCTCTAGCATTCATCTCTATTGTTCGGTGGTGCATTTCCTGTCTCTCTAGGATTAATTAATTAATTAATTAATTCGATTTCTATGCCGCCCTTCTCCTTAGACTGCCTATCTGCTCTTGTGAAGCACTTCCTCTTCCTGTTGGATATACAGTAGGTATATTCTCGATGGCTTATATAGTGTTTTAACTGCATTTTGATTAAACAACAGCACTGCAGAGACCTGAAAATCAGCTGGCTGGCGGGAGGTTCACATGGGCATGCAGGGCAGAGCTCAGCTGGGTGACGGCTGGCATGCCGGCAGAGAGGCCTCCGTGTTCCACCTGTGGCACATGTGCCATAGGTTCGCCTTCACGGGTCTAGCACCTCTGTAACACATTTACTGTTGTGGGGCAATCCTTCCTAATGGATGTCTTCCAAAGGTCTCGAAAGCCAACTTCCAAGAACCCTCAGGCATCATTCAGAAGACTCTGCTGAGAAGGCTGCATTTGTGGTTGTTCTTGTTATTTTGCTTTCGTTTAATTTCATTTACTTCAGTGGCTTCTAAGCAAGTAAAAAAACATTAGTTAACCGTTGTGCTAATAAAAAGGCTCATTATTAATTTTGTTTCTACTTTGTTTCTTTTTTTGCTCCTATTAAGCTCATTAACTGCTTTTTTTTAAGGGAATAGTGATTTTTAGGTGTAGGACAAGGTCATAATTTTTCTTTCCCTTGAGTAATTTTAGTGCCATGACTATGCCGTTCTGCATAATAACTGTGTTGTTGAAACACTTCACAAATGTACCATATGAGAAGCCTGACTAATGAGAGAAAATGTTACAAGTAGTACTTAAAAATGCTGTATGCAGCTTAGAGTTTCAGGGAAAAAAATGTATAAGGCAAATGATGTTATTCTCCAAACAAAGAAATTCAAGTTACTGAATGCTGGTTAGCCTTGAAAATCTACACAGTGATATTCTGGTGAGCTCTCTTGTTATTAAAAAAAAATAGCCACAGATCAACCAACTAGTCCCCCCAGAGGCTTAAGAACAAACATACAGTAGTTATACAGTTTATACATTCTTTAAAATATAAATCATAGTTAATAAATTGCTGCATTTGTATTCAAATAGCATGCTAATCCATAACAAAACAAATGACAGAGCTTAAGCCAATACAGGAACAACTGTACAATAATGTCCTTTGTTTCTATAGTCATATTCACACACACACAAGCACATACCCTGTGGAATCACCATTGTGCTTTTTCATGGAATGTCTTTCTAAAACAGCAAGGTGCAATTTTTTTGCATGCTGACTTAAAAAATTGAATCAATGATTTGTAGAGAAATATGATGTCTCTGCATCCATTGTTTAATTTAAGTAGAAATTTAACAACAAAAAATGAAACGGAAATAATTCTCTACTTGCTTTTGTCTATTAGATTCATGTGTAAAAGAAGAGGTGAATCACAGGAGCACCTTTATTTTCTATTAGTTAGAACTAATACAGATTACCGGAAGGCTGCTTAAAAGCGGCTTCCCTGTAGCCTGCTAGCCACTGACAGCAGTTTATTTTTACTGCCGCTAGATTTTATTTATTTAAATTTATAGGCCGCCCTTCTCCTAATGGACTCAGGGTGGTGATTATTAGCCAATCAGCAGTGGTTATGCACATTGATACAGACATCTGTCCGTCTGTAACAGGCTGGGTAAGGAGATTGTACTGCGCTCCACATAATAAAGCACCCCTCCTAAAGGAGACTGTGGCATTTGAACTGGTCAGATGGATTAGAAAAGTTAAAATATAAACCCAAGGAATATTGCCAAGTTTCTATACATACTTCCATTACACTTAGTCTTTAGTGTACAAAACGAAGGGACAGCACCATGTTGCTACAAGTTGGAGGGAGAGGAGTATAGAATTATGATGTTTTTAAATAGATATTCTTCAGTCTCAAGTTTTAAAAGAGACATTAGAGCTATTGATTTCAAGATGAATATTCTAAGAGTTGCTTCCCAAACCCATAGAGAAAAGAGAACATAATACACACTTGCTGGTTATCAGTGAAGAAGCTGCCTTTTCAACAGCTACATGACCATGAGAATGACAATTGGAACATTTTCTACCTAGGATTGCTGTGGGTGTGCTGAGAGAAGTGACCAGGTCTAAATTGTGCAGTCCTGTGCCTAAGACAGGACTGGAACTAATGATCTACTAATGATCTAGATTGTATTTCTACTCTGGTGTCTCAACTACTAGACCAAACTGGTCTCTAACTGGAAATAATGGAGCTGCTAGAATTCTTGTAGACTCGTTCCATCCACCTCAAAGAATGTTGCTAAAGAAAACACTGTGATAATGATGCATGGAAAACGTTTGTTCCATGCAATGAATCTAACATAAATATATCAAATATACAGATGGATTTTTTTATCTAAAGGTTTCTTGACAAGATAAATAAATAATGGAAGAGAAAATCCTACACATCACTTGTTGCTTTCAGGCAGGTTTGACTATTTCCAGAATATCCAGTTTGGGGAAGGATCTGATTGAACTTAAACATGGATACTACTAAAAGAGTGGAATTAAGATCTAGCTTTTTTGGGAGAGCTTCTGCAGCCTTCTGCAAAGACCTCTTGGTTTAACACAGCTGTAGAACTAATAGATAGCAAGCTCATATCCCTTAAGTTTACAGAATATAGAACTTTATAAATCTTTATGAAATACAGTGATACCTTGTCTTACAAACTTAATTGGTTCCGGGACGAGGTTCTTAAGGTGAAAAGTTTGTAAGACGAAACAATGTTTCCCATAGGAATCAATGGAAAAGCGATTAATGCGTGCAAGCCCAAAATTCACCCCTTTTGCCAGCTGAAGCGCCCGTTTTTGCACTGCTGGGATTCCCCTGATCGCAGCATCGCAAAAGCACAGAGGTCTGGAGGTGGGGTTTTGAGGACTTTGGTGTTTTTGCGATGCTGCGATTTCTTTCACTGATGCTCCCTTCACTGGGAAACCCCACCTCTGGACTTCCGTTGCCAGCAAAGCACTCATTTTCGCACTGCTGGGATTCCCCTGCTGGGATTCTCCTGCAGCATCACAAAAACACGGAAGTCTGGAAGTGGGGTTTCCCATGGAGGGGAGCCTCAGAGGAATCCCAGCACTGAAAAAATGGGTGCTTCGATAGCAACGGAAGTCTGGAGGCAGGGCATCCCAGCGGCGGCGGTGGGTTTGTAAGGTGAAAATAGTTTGTAAGAAGAGGCAAAAAAATCTTAAACCTCGGGTTTGTATCTCGAAAAGTTTGTATGACGAGGCGTTTGTAAGACGAGGTATCACTGTATTCCAATATAAGACATAACGCGACATAAATGCAAATTTTAGTGAGAAATTTCAGAGTTGTTATTTATACAACATGTGGAGTTAATCTTTGCATTTAAAAAAAATTTCAAAAGGATAAAGCAACAGAATGTGTGCTTACAACTAAAAAATCAATAATGCCAGGTTAATTTAGCTAATTTTGTTTTTCAATTTTTAGCTAGTTTGTTTTTTTAATGTTTGAGTCTCACAGCATACACAAAGAAATTAGGTAGTACTGAAGAGACCTCACATAAATCTGATTAGATGCTTCCAGAAATACAAAATATTGAATATTTCGTTTTTATTGGAATTTGTAAGTAATGTTTTCTCTACGTTATTGGTTAAATAATCATGCTCTCTCATGTCAGTCTCTGTTCCGTCACAAATATATTTAAAGTTGTTTAAATCACCTTCATTACTTTGATTTACATCGCAAGGAACCTACCAGAATTTGATTAACTGATGCATTGTAAAAAGGCTGGGAGAGAAATGAATGTAATCTGAGTCCAGGTTTATTGTAGCAGTTAAGGTGCTAGCCTAGAATCAGCTGGCTGGGTGACTTTGGGCCAGTCACCCTCTTTTATCCCAAACCACCTGACAGGACTGTTGTGGGGAAAAAGAGGATGAGAAAGGAATATTATACAGTACATATGTTTGCCACTTTGAATTTAAGATAGGAATTTGTTACACTGTAGCATCACAGAATCATGCAGTTGGAAAAGGTCATATAATTGAGTCCAACCAGTCCTAGGATGCGCCGTTCTGGTAGCGGCCTGCAGATTGCGCAATTTGTGCACGACTACTCTGGTGCTGTCTTCACCAGTCCATCAGGTGGTGCCATCTTTTTTGAATTTTTGGGTCCTTTTTTGCTTCCTGTGCATGCAAAATCTTGTGCGCGTGAGATGCGTAGAAGCAAAAATATAAGTGAAATCATGCGTGCACGAGCGTCCCCTTGTGAGATTTCATTTCATTGCATCGGTATGCTAGTAAGTGCAACCTGCCCCTGAGTCGAGCCCATGTTTTACAAAAGAATCAAAATAAAATAGTCCTTATGCATAGTTATTAACCCTCCACTTTTCATTGGGCAGACTTTGAACGAGCCATTAAAGATCATGGTTTATGGCTTAATCCTGTGAACATTAGTTGCACCAGTTTTTCATTAAATTTTATAAGCATTGAATTTTTATGTGGATTATTCCATGTGGATATAATAACTTCATGCATATCCCCATGGTCGCATTCCAAGTGCCGATTTTGTTTTCTCATTTTTGCCCATCATAGATGGATAAATGCAAAGGCTTTGGTTTAGCTGTGAAAATCAAAATAAGATATCAAAGCAAGATCTAATACATTTTAGACAAATGCATCCACTTGATTTGTCTGCCAGGATTATGAAGTGGCTCCCCCAGCCTTTTTAACAAATGGCTCACTAAGCATAGCAGTTCCTTGCTTGAATTCATGAATGAAGCAATCAATATATGTTCATTCAGTTGTGTGGCCTTTAGGCAAGATACATTCTTGCGTTTCTTTGTACATCATTCTCTGTTACAAGTAGAAAACAGCAGAAAACCTTCCATTTGAATTATTGCAGGACATGTAAACCATTTGGATAGTTATACATTTATGTCAGGGATTATACTGTTGACAGACAATTATGCATGTGAGAAAACAATTAAGAATTTTCAGTAAATAAGCCAGAGGTGGGTTCCTACTGGTTCGGACTGGTTCTTATAGAACCATTAATAACCCAGGCAACCCAGGCCTGCTACAGCCCCAATAGGTAATAATAATAATAATAATAATAATAATAATAATAATAATAATAATAATCAATGTCGTCTGGCGGGACCCAGGGGAAGAGCCTTCTCTGTGGTGGCTCTGACCCTCTGGAACCAGCTCCCCCCAGAGATTAGGATTGCCCCCACCCTCCTTGCCTTTCGGAAACTCCTTAAAACCCACCTCTGTCATCAGGCATGGGGGAACTGAAACATCTCCCCCTTGCCCATGTAGTTTTTGTGTATGATTCGATTGTGTGCTTGTTTTTTATATATTGGGGTTCTTTTAGATTTTTTAACTTAAAACTGTAATTTAGATTGTGAAATATTAGATTTGTTACTATGTTTTGTTTACCATTGTTGTGAGCCATCCCGAGTCTGTGGGGAGGGGCAGCATATAAATCCAATAAATCCAATAAATCTAATCTAATCTAATCTAATCTAATCTAATCTAATCATAATAATAATAATAACAACAACAACAACAACAACAACAGAGTTGGAAAGGCCCTTGGAGATCTTCTATTTCAACCCTCTGCTTAGACAGGAAACCCTGCACTACTTCAGACATATGGTTATCTAACTTCTTCTTAAAAACTTTGAGTGTTGGAGCATTCACAACTTCTGGAGGCAAGCTGTTCCCCTGATTAGTTGTTCTAACTGTCAGGAAATTTCTTCTTATTTCTAAGTTGCTTATCTCCTTGTTTAGTTTCCACCCATTGCTTCTTGTTCTACCCTCAGATGCTTTGGAGAATAGGTTGACTCCCTATTATTTGTGGCAACCCCTGAGATATGGGAACACTGCTATCATGGTGCTGCCATCTTATGATTTTTAAAAAGCCATCTTATGCCTTTTTATAGTACTGTGCATGCCCATGTGATGTGCGCCTGAGCAAATTGGCAGTAGCAAATCCGGACCCCATCCCCGAAAGAAGTGAGTGGTTGTTGACTGCAATTTTAAATCAGGTTTCAACAAAGATCCTGATTGAATTCTGGTCTCAGGATACTTTTGTAAATGTTAATTGGATTTTCTACGACACCTAATTTTATAATTCACAATTGTTAGATCACTGGTGGGCAGCAGGAGATGATATGACACCTAGGATTAGCTATCTGTCTCATGCAAATAAATTGATGAAGAAATAGATAGGAGATAAGGAACATGCAGGTCAAAATTTAAACAAGCTTAAAAATTTCCTGCATTAGTATTTCATACTATTATTGTTGAGCTTACACAAAACGCTGGCAGCGAATAAAAGGATGTCTACCATCCCAATCTATAATTAACCCTTCATGCCTTGCCCTTAATATAATAAAATGGTCAGGAGATTTAGCCTCACAGCTCTTGTGTACTTTTTAATATATAATTTGAACAACGAGAAAGGATATCACTTCCAAGCTGTTATGTTTCTGATACATTTGCCTATTCACACGAGACTTCACTGATGTGCACAGGAGCAGAGTGCAAAGCCTTTAGCTGAAAATTATGTTATGTATATTGCCTAGGATACTCTCAGAAGGTACAGGACAAGTTGCATTTGTATAATTGTATCTGTAGAGTAAAAAAGACCGAGTACACATGAGCTATTCATTGGAGAGAGTGTACGATTTTGGCTCGAGTCAGATAATTTTTCCCCCATTTACCGGCTTGTGGTGAATAACAAATTGCTTCTATTTCATAAAGCAAAACTCAAATTGGTTTCCCTGTGAGGCTTTTAATGAATCAGAGATCTGTCAAGGAAGGAGGGGATAGTCAGGGTCATTTAGAACTGGCAATCAGGCATTTTCCTTCTTGGCAGCGTCTATCAGGAACTGCTCCAACAGTACTCCAAAGCCAGTGCAATAGCAACTTACTCAAACTGTTAACTAAGAGGATTTTTCTGTGGACAGAAGTGGAAATGGGAAAACTAACAGCACGGCTCACGACTCACGGCTGGCCTGCATTTGTGGCGGGGCTGGAAAACATGGCCACCGTCGCAGCTACTGAAGGTGAGATCACCCAGGGGGCGGGGCAACGAAGCCTGTATAGGAGGGGCTGGCTCACTGCGATTCCCCCTTTTCCCTTTGCTCGTCGGCCATGTTGCAGGCGCCCGCACACCCTCCCCTTTCTATCAGTGTGACAGGCAGTTGGCTTTTGGGGCCAAATAGGATTTTTTTGCAGCTGCCACATCCTTACACGATGGCCATTTTTTCACCTACTCCACACTGGGATTTGGGGACAGGACATTTTATTTATTTATTTATTTATTTATTATTATTATTATTTATTAGATTTGTATGCTGCCCCTCTCTGTAGACTCGGGGCGGCATACATATTTATTTATTTATTTATTCATTCATTCTTTATTTTATTTTATTTATTTTATTTTATTTTATTTTATTTTATTTTATTTTATTTTATTTTATTTTATTTTATTTTATTTTATTTTATTTTATTTTATTTTATTTTATTTTATTTTATTTTATTTTATTTTATTTTATTTTATTTTATTTTATTTTATTTTATTTTATTTTATTTTATTTTATTTTATTTTATTTTATTTTATTTTATTTTATTTTATTTTATTTTATTTTATTTTATTTTATTTTATTTTATTTTATTTTATTTTATTTTATTTTATTTTATTTTATTTTATTTTATTTTATTTTATTTTATTTTATTTTATTTTATTTTATTTTATTTTATTTTATTTTATTTTATTTTATTTTATTTTATTTTATTTTATTTTATTTTATTTTATTTTATTTTATTTTATTTTATTTTATTTGTATGCCGCCCCTCTCCAAAGACTCGGGGCGGCTAACAACTATGAAAAGACAATGTAAACAAATCTAATATTAAAAATAATCTTAAAAACCTCAATTTAAAGAACCACTCATACATACAAGCATGCCATGTATAAATTCTATAAGCCTAGGAGGAAGTGAAATTTCAATTCCCCCATGCCTGACGACAGAGGTGGGTTTTAAGGAGCTTGCGAAAGGCAAGGAGGGTGGGGGCAACTCTGATATCTGGGGGGAGCTGGTTCCAGAGGGTCGGGGCCGCCACAGAGAAGGCTCTTCTCCTGGGTCCCGCCAAACGACATTGCTTAGTCGATGAGACCCGGAGAAGGCCAACTCTGTGGGACCTAACAGGTCGCTGGGATTCGTGCGGCAGAAGGCGGTCCCGGAGGTTAGGGGGTGCTGTGCTGCTTTTAAGGCATAGGGCTAGGGCAATTGATTTAAATCCCTTTGGTCATGGGGCTGGTAAAAAGGGGACAGAATTTGGTGTTAACAGCAGCTGCATAATCTCCTTTTGGGCACCTTTTGGAAGGTGATGGGCTGCCCCTCGCCAGAAGCTCCGGGCAGGCCTGGCCTGGGTGTTGGAGAGGGGGTGCCCTTGGGGCTCACCTGAGCCAGTGCTTCAGGTGAGGAACTGGAGGTGAGTCTTCCCACATACCAGGGGGCATGGTGAAGAGCAAGGGAATGACAAAGGTAACCTCCCCTTGCTCAGCAGGAAGCTTCACCCAGGAATATTATGGACAAGGAATTCCGCCCCATTTTGGTTTACCTCTGTAGGTCTATAATAAACATTAATAAAGTGACCCATATGTTCTGTCGGGTTCCCTGGTAGACTCCTCCCAAAAATTCACAGGTACAAATTTCAGACACACACACGTTTGAAAATTCAAAACAATGTTCTTTGTAATGAAAATTCACTTAAACGAAGCCCTCTTTTGGTATAGCAAAGAGCACTCGTCTCCCACCAAACTGGTAATTTGTACAAGTCCCTTATCAGTTCTGTGATACTTAGATTGCAGCTGTGAGGCTCTGGTTTAGTTTCAAAGCGGGAAAAAATCAGCACATAAAAAGTCAAAGTCAATAAAGCAGTCCCAAAACACAACGATCAGATAATCCTCCACAATGGCCAAACCCACAGGCTGCTATTTATAGCAGCCTCACTAATTACCACAGCCCCACCCAACCACAGGTGGCCTCATTTTCTTTGATAATAATCTCTCAGTTGTTGCTGCCTATGCATCGCTCTCCGCATGCGTGGCTGTATCATTAACTCTTGTTCTGAATCCAAGGAGGAGCTAGATAATTGATCTCCTTCTGAGCTGTCTGCCACACTCTCCTCCTCCCTGTCACTCAGGTCTTCTTGGTCAGAGGAGCCTTCATCATCAGATTCCACCGGGGGCAAAACAGGCCTGCAGCATGTGGATGTCTCCCCCACATCCACAGTCCTTGGGGCAGGAGCTGGGCCAGAGCTAACCACAACACCATAATACCCAGCTCTGATGTCCATGCGATTATTCTGCATTCATTGCAAATATGCATTGAGCAGTGGATGTTCCATTACTGGAAGCTTTTAAGAAGAGACTGGACAGTCATTTGCTGAAATGTTGTAGGGAATCCTCCTCGGGCAGAAGGTTGGACTACAAGATCTCCAAGGTCCCTTCCATCTCTGACAATGTTCTGTCCTAACCAAGGCAATCATATGGCTTGTACTCCATTTAAACACTTTGCATTGTTTGGGCCATAAATCACAAATGCTTAAAATGTGCATTTGCTGTTGAACAAGACAATATTTATTTATTTATTTATTTATTTATTTACTTACTTACTTACTTACTTACT
Organism: Erythrolamprus reginae; assembly: GCF_031021105.1. Classification (NCBI taxonomy): domain Eukaryota; kingdom Metazoa; phylum Chordata; class Lepidosauria; order Squamata; family Dipsadidae; genus Erythrolamprus; species Erythrolamprus reginae. Next base: position 37,584,176 of record NC_091952.1, read on the forward strand.
TACTTACTTACTTACTTACTTACTTACTTACTTACTTACTTACTTACTTACTTATTGTTAGAGTTGGAAGGGACCATGCGGGTCATCAAGTCCAACCCCCTGCCTAAGCAGGAACCCTATAGCATCCTAGCCAAATACTTACCCTTCCTTCTAATTAACTCTTGCTTGTCTCTTGTAATTCATGCTCCATGATAATGCTATAATACTATGCATGGCACACTAACATGTGTTTGCATGGCATTTATACATCATGATATAATGCCAGTTTTGGGAACTGAGATTAATGCAAAGCTCTTAGTCATCCTTTTTTGAATTACAAAAAGTAGGAGCCAAGATGATGTAAAAAAAGACCCCTAAGAAGACATCAACTGCAGTTGTATCCTGCTACTGAATCAATTAATAGGCCACAGATATTCATTCGTACATGCTACAATTGTGAGCTGAGTTGTGAGCATTTGTCCGTGTTGCTGCTAATATGAATTATATCCTTCATTTAATCATAAGGTAAAAACCCCCAAACCCTATCTATTAATTGATCTAGTTACTTTGGCACATGAGTACTGCAGCTATTTCCAGCCCATTAGAATGTTACATGCAAATGTCAGAATGAAAATCCTTTTTTTTCTTGGGGTGGGGGGAGGAAACAATCTGATTAGATGAAGTTATTTTAAGGACATGCAAAGTGTCACCTTTGACATCTGCTGCCAGATTTCATTGCAATGAGAATAATAATTACTCAGCTTTAAGAATCTATATTGTTTCAGGGTTGTCAGATATCCCAGGATCTATTTTAGGATAAAAGGCATTGAAATGTAAGAAATTATACTTTGGCAAGATTATCTTGATACAAGTCACTTTGGCATAGTTTTCCCTTGTCTGATGCTTCCAGATATGCAGCACAAGTAAATTTTCCTATATTCGCTAAACAAACATCACAGTTGGATGATTGGTAATTTTTTTTTAAAGAATGGATGAAATATACCCCTTTTTGTCAATGAAATATGCACTTTTTTGCCCAATGAAAAAGGTAATTAAATACAATATATTTTAAAATAAACTACTGTTACAACGTTTCTTTGAAAAATTTAAGAACATAAAGCCCTACATGGCACAGGACCAGATTATCTCCGAGACTGTCTTCTGCCACACGAATCCGAGCGGCCAGTGAGGTCCCACAGAGTTGGCCTCCTTAGTGTCCTGTCGACTAAACAATGTCAGCTGGTGGGACCTAGGGGAAGAGCCTTCTCTGTGGGAGCCCTGACCCTCTGGAATCAACTTTCCCCCAGAGATTCATACTGCCCCCACCCCCCTTGCCTTCCGAAAGAGCTTAAAAACCTCATCTTTGCCGCCAGGCTTGGGACTTTTAGATCTTCCCCCTGACCACTGAATGCCTTAAGTATGATTGTTGAATGTTTGGTCGATAAGTTTTTCTTTTAATTGTTTTTAAATTGTAGTATTAATTGGATTTACATTATTGTTCTGTTTTTATATATGCTGTGAGCCGCCCCAAGTCCTCGGAGAGGGGCAGCATACAAATCCAATTAAATAAATAAATAAAATAAACATCTGGAATGTAATTCTTTGGTCCTCTAGAGCAGTGCTTCCCAATCTTGGCAACTTGAAGATATTTGGACTTCAACTCCCAGAATTCCCCAGCCAGCGAATGCTGGCTGGAGAATTCTGGGAGTTGAAGTCCAGATATCTTCAAGTTGCCAAGGTTGGGAAACACTGCTCTAGACAACATCCCAGAGCAATCGGATGATTTGGTTTTGTTGCCTGACATTGGAGACAAATTTTGACCTTGGGTAATATAGGCACTGCACCCTTGCTTTCTTAAGCTTTCAGACCAGGGAGATACAGATGCTACATTATAGTATACAGTACTCTCATGTAGGAAACTTTGCATGACTTCTACTCCTCCACCACTTAAGGAAAGGATTTCGTTTTCACATAGTGTATGTCCTGTGTGGTGTTTAGTTTTTTTTACTTATATTGACCATAGGGAGATGGTATACATCTGGTTTCACCCTATTTGATAGTCTTCAGGTATAAGCATCATAATCCCTCTATGGGAGTTCAAATCCTTTACCTAGAATTGAATTCAGAGGGCAGATGAAATTACCCAGACCCAGTGAAGGGCTACCAAAATTTTTACTATGAGCATGGCTTATGCAGGATGCCCTGCATTTTCTTTCAACATCTTTCTGTGCAAATTGAGTGCTGTGGGGAGATGGGAAGGTTTCAGGATCCAAAAGATACCGACCCACAGTTCTCCACACTAACTAGATGAGAAATCTAAACCAGCTGTAAATAATTTACTTGAGAGAAGGAGACATGCTTGAAAAGGAAAGGAAAGAGAAATGGAAATATGCTCCTGTCAATAAGGCATACTAATTACAGACTTGCAAGGTAAAAGCCCTAGCTGGCTGCAGTCTGGATAATTAGTTTCTTTTATTATAAGGTTACAGTGAAGGCATGTACGACAAAAGGTAGGATCACAAAAAATTAAGACTATAGTGGTTTAAAATGAATAGGCATCAATAAGAGATGTCAGATCTGGAGCTACATACAGTGGTACCTCTACCGAAGAACGCTTCTACTTACGAACTTTTCTAAATAAGAACTGGGTGTTCAAGATTTTTTTGCCTCTTCTCAAGAACCATTTTCCACTTACAAACCCAAGCCTCCAAAACTGTAACCAGAAAAGGCGGGGAGAGGCCTCCGTGGGGCCTCTCTAGGAATCTCCTTGGAGGAAACAGGGCCTCCACCCTCCCTGTGGTTTCCCCAATCGCACGCATTATTTGCTTTTACATTGATTCCTATGGAGAAAAACTGCTTCTTCTTACAAACTTTTCTACTTAAGAACCTGGTCACAGAACAAATTAAGTTAATAAGTAGAGGTACCACTATACTTCACTTAAACTTGCAAAAGGATATGAATGCATTTTGAGTGAGATAAAGTGGATGGCAGATGCTGAGTAGAAGCAAACTCCTCTAAGAACAAAATGAATTGCAAAGCAGAAGCAATAAATATAATGTTATTCAATTACACTGGTTTTCTAGTCAAACACCAATGTTTGGAATTGGATTGGCTCCCAGAACCAGCAAGGAGATTGTTCCCAAGATGAACAATGAAATGTAAGAGGACCTGTGTGAATACTGAAAGAGCATTCTACAGCTAGAAGATACTTCTTTGGGAAATGCTAGGAGACACCAAGCCAGATGTCTCTTTTTATAGAAGACTTCCCCAACAGTGAAACAGAAAATAAAAATAATTAACATCCTTCTGGGTTATGACGTGCATCTTTTCTTCTCCCTAGCACACTACATACACATTTTTATCTGAAGTGCTTTATTATTATTATTATTATTATTATTATTATTATTATTATTATTTATTAGATTTGTATGCAGCCCCTCTCTGTAGACTTTATAGGTTTGGCCTCCTTGAACAATAGAATAGAATTCTTTATTGATCAAATGTGATTAGAGACACAAGGAATTTGTCTTTGGTGCATATGCTCTTAGCGTACATTAAAAACAGATGCATTTGTCAAGGTAGGTAGATGAAAAATAACACAGTAGGTTCTAAAAATGACACATTCCTTTGAAAGCACATTTTGGCTTAAGAAAACTGAAAATATAAGAGATTTGTTTTTAAAACTAAAACTTCAAATGTAATAAGACATTTGGAATTACTCTCCTGCTCCCAGAAACATTTTGACCATCAAATAATCAAAATCTTTTGTTTCAGCAACCAGAACATGAACTGCAGGCATTATGTTGTCGCCTTCAATTTTATGCCACAGGAGAATAAATGAAAGCAGATGAATCACAAATCATTCTCAGAAAGTCACACAGCAGTAGATGATGTGATGGCATAAGTGTAAATGGAGTTTTACCCTTGATGACTTTCTCATTCCATAGAATCAAAGAACTGCCCATGCTGGCTAATCATGAAACTCATTTCACATAATGTTGTCTGAGCTTTCACAGATCTACCAAGTACATATAAGCAATTTTAAACAAGCAAATAACCAAGAGAGTTGTTTGTAACTTTTGGAGAAGTGGATAAATCCCTGCATTAACCAACACCTCCCAACTATAGCATTATACTGACAAATGTTGCCAGTGAAAATATTTAGATGGTTAGGGGAAAAAATAAATTGCATACAACATGAGCTACTGTATTTTCACAACATAGAAAATTACTATTATTCCCCAGAAGCTGGCAAAGGTAATTCCTTTCTTCTACATTTCTAAGTAAACTGATTCAAATATAAAATGTGATATTATGCTGTATACTGTATGAAGTCTACCATTCCATGGCTTGGATTTCTATTAGATCTTCACTTTGAGTTTCAATTTTATATTGTTTTAGGACATGTTTCTTCTGGCTGTACTGGCTTCACTTGGGATAAATGCTAAATGTAGTTTACTTTCAAGTGAGTTGAATCCTGCTTAGAAAACAGAGGAAGCTCATATACTTTTTTGTAAGATTTTGTAACAAACAGCATTAACTAAGTATGGATAGATATGTTAGATGCCTATCTCAGTGATTCCAATACAGGTGGTCCTCAACTTAGAGTCACAATTGAGATAAAAATATGTTATTAAGTGAGACATTTGTTATGTGAGTTTTACCTCATTTTATGACCTTTCTATCCACTTTTTAAGTTAAATGAATCTGGCTTCCCTTTGATTTTGCTTGTGATGACAAAATAAGTTTCAATGAGTGAAGAACTTCTCTTGAGGTTGACAGGGTAAGTTGTTCTAATCAATTTGAGATGATGCCTTGATTTGATGGTTAAAAAGATCCCCCCCCCCTATGGAATACAATCAGTCTCAGTGGCATATGAATCCTGAGAGGTTTCATGCTTAACTGAATCAGCTGGCTTTTAGTTGTAAAGCATGGAAACATTTGGTAAAGGAAGAGGAAGTTTTTAAAACAATTTTGCAATGTGTGAACTGGTGTGTATCAAGGAGGAAATGACCCAGGTGAAGCAAAAAGAATGCAACAGAGGTACATAATAAATTGGCTGGTGGAGAGGACTTCAACTTTCAGAGATTAGACCAGATGGACAGCTGGAATCCAAGAATCTAGGTAATCTTTATTTTTCCTTCTGCCAGTTGTTCCTAGGTTAGAATTGAGCCCAGAAATGAAAGTATAGAAAGAAGCTGTTCAGGTGATATTGGAAGGGGAATGAAACACTATTAAGAAGAGCCCTTCATTCCTCCACTCGAAACAGAATACCCTATGAAACTAGACTTACAATCCTGGGTCTGGAAAGTTTAGAACTATGACGCCTTAAACATGATCTAAGTATTGCCCACAAGATCATATGCTGCAATGTCCTGCCTGTCAAAGCCTACTTCAGCTTCAACCACAACAACACAAGAGCACACAACAGATTCAAGCTTAATATTAACCGCTCCAAACTTGACTGTAAAAAATACGACTTTAGTAATCGGGTTGTCGAAGCGTGGAACTCATTAGTGGACTCTGTAGTATCATCCTCTAACCCCCAACATTTTACCCTTAGACTATTTACTTCAATATTTTTCATTCCTCTGGCCTTCTATCTTTAGTTTGTTAAGCCAAAACCACTGGGTATATTCAATATTATTGGTAAATAAAGGAGAATGGTGCATGGAAAGATCCTTCTCTTTTCCCTCAACCTATTTTTTAGTTTGATCCAAGTTTTCTGTTGATCAAAGCATTCAGAAGATCAATGGGCAAGTGGAACAACCAGATTAGTTACAGTCACAGATGGGCTACTGCCCGGACGGGGGTGGGAATGCAGTGGGGTAGTGAAAATAGAGCATCCAATTTGCACTGGAAGATGTTGAAAGAAAAAGCAGGGCGTCCTGCATAAGACACGGGCACAGTGTGCTAGTAAACATTTTGGTAGCCCTTCACTGGTTACAGGTTATTAAATATCTCCACTTCTGGTGGCTGTGCTTAGTTTGTCATTTGTAACTGGATATTACTAAAGATTACTAATGTTTCTTGTGACCTTCCAGTAACTTATTGTGCCTATCCATGTTAACCAGGGGTGTGTTGAAAAGGATTGGGAGGTGTCCTGACTCCCATTATAATTGGGGAGCGGAGTTATCCCAATTTTTTTCAATGTTTCCCCCATTTTAGTAGCTATTTGACAACATCATTCCATAAAGCTTATAATCCACTTTTGACATGCATGAGGCAGGGTCAAGCTGTGTCACAAAGAAACCATTTCTAAAGCAGAAAGGTTTCTAAAAAGCCATGGGTTCCTTGAGCATTATGCTGCTCTCTATCGGAAAGAATACAGCATTTCTGTTTCTCAGGACAGCTTCTGGTACCTAGAAAGGTCCTCTTAAATTCTTACATTGCAATGGAGAACATGACCACCAACATTTCTTATCTATTCTGGTGGATTTTCCTTTTGTTGTTGAGACTGTCATAGCTGGACCAGGTTGCTACCAGTTTGGGCAAACTGGTCTGAACAGGAAGGAACCTATCTATGGACATGTCCTGTGCCAACTGTCCAGATGTACACTGCTCAAAAAAATAAAGGGAACACATAAACAACACAAAATAACTCCAAGTAAATCAATCTTCTGTGAAATCAAACTGTCCACTTAGGAAGCAACACTGACAATCAATTTCTCCTGCTGTTGTGCACATTCAACTTCGTACAGAATAAAGTATTCAATGAGAATATTTCATTCATTCAGATCTAGGATGTGTTACTTGAGTGCTCCCTTTATTTATTTATTTTGAGCAGTATATATTAGCAGAATAAGGCAGGAGGACTAGATAAGATATCAGAATATACTGTGGCAATTACACGTTTGTATAAAACAGTAGTTTATTTTTCAGTGAAAAATATCTTCAGTCTTCTATTTACAGGAACTTTACAAAAGCTATATTCAGCTTACTTATAAGTAGATATTCAACCAATCCAGGTTACAAATAGATACAAAACCAATCCAGGTTTCTAGTAGATACTAAATCTATCCAGGTTTCTTTGTTTCACTATCTCAGTTCTACTCAATATCTAACTCAAGCTCAAACTGCTCCAGCCATCAACAACAAAACAATCAACAACTTTTACCTTATATGGTCCTACAATGAAATATCACCCAGGATTGCTAAGCCTAACACCAGTTATGGGGCATTTCAATTGATAGAAGTCTTAAAGCATATTTTGGTCATGGGTTCAGCTACATGGTCTCTGTAGTCTTGAAATAACCTGAAATTTTCAATGTGTTCTGTCCTATTCCCATGTTTCCTTTAAAACATCACTACCCTTTAAACACCAAAACATTCAGTGAGTGTTTTGAATTCTCATACTGCAAAATATATTATCACAGTAGTAAATATATCTGTTTGGCAGTAAGCTTGAGTTCCCTAGCTCTATCTTATAAAGTAGAATACATGCATTTGCTAGTTTAGAGAAAAGAAAAACTAAGAAAGAATACTTTCAATTGTAGGCAAATTGTTATTCCTTAGAGACATAAAGTATCTCTCAACGTTATTGTATAAGATCTAAAATTATACAAAGCTTTGGAGATTTGGCTATAGTAGTGCTTTTTTATTTAAAGTTCTGAAATGGTTTTATTTCTAATTCATTTATTTTAGATTTTAAATTTTGCTTTTATTTTATTTGGGATCTCAGTGCTCATTTTAACAGTAAACCTGAGGTCAAGAATGTTTTTACTTTAGTATTTTTCATTCTTCTGGCTTTATATCTTTAACAAGTTCCATTCTTTTTTTAAAATCATGAAATAATGTTTTTCCCCCTGAGCTATCCTTATTTCTTCATCTGACCTCAATGCCCAGCTTTTTTTTCTCACTCCAACTTCCATAGTGAGATTCCACACTAAAAATCACTCTGATCTTTGTTGTATTTAAAATGCCCCTATGGTTCATGATATTGCTTGAAATTATTGCTGTCTTCTCTGCCTCTGCTTCTTATTCTTCTTTATATTTAATATTAAGTCCCATTTTCCACATTCCATTTCACTTTAATAAAAAGCTCTTTAATGTCTTGTTTACTTTCATCTGACAAAATAATATTGTCTATATCTCAAATTGCTGGTGTTTCATTGTCTAATTTTGATTTTAATAGCTATCTTTTCTGATCTTGTCATTTTCATAATAAATTCATTATGTAAGTCAAACAGAGATGGGGCCAATATACATCTTCATCACTCTACTAAACAAATAATTCCCTCAACACTGTCAGACTTTCTACTAAATCTGCACTTCTATTCTACTAGTTTTTCTCATCATTCCTATCACCCATTTCCTCCCATGTTGACTGTATGACTGTAACTTGTTGCTTATATCCTAAGATTTTTATTAATATTGCTTCTTCATTGCTTATTTGACCCCATGACAATCATTAAGTGTTGTACCACATGATTCTTGACAAATGTATATTTTATTTTATGTACGCTGAGAGCATATGCACCGAGACAAATTCCTTGTGTGTCCAATCACACTTGGCCAATAAAATTCAATTCAATTCTATTCTATTCTATTCTATTCTATTCCTTTCCTTGTTCTGAATTGTTCTGTTTTTCTAAATTCAGTTCTTGTTGGCGGCTCCTTGTCCATTGCAAAAGTTTCCCAGAAAAATAATCTCATATTCCAACATACTATTTAGCCTTACTTCATCCCGCATGCTGCCATGAACCTCACAGTCAAAGTGCTGTCAATCTAGCAAAGATAAACCTCTTATAATCTCTTACTCTTTCCAGTACGTATATTATGTAAGATATTTGACTTTTTTTCCTCTTCCTGTTCATTTGGCATTTCTGACTTCATGCATGACTGTGTTCATTCTCTTTGAAATATATGAAACACAACTTTGATTGCCTGAGGAAATTTGCACCTTTGTTTGCATTCCTCTTTGTAGGGATATGCATATTCAGCCAACTTCTCCAGTCTACATCACATAAACTTGTTCCTTTTTTTTTAAATTGACAGAGTGATTAGTACTTTAAGTGCCTCTTGTCCTACATGCCTGGTACTTTCCCATTTGGCAGATGAAGTCAAATTTAACTTTCTAGTAGAAACTATTAAGACTGTGTGTGTTTGCACACGTGTGTAATGTCTGTCTAACTGTCTATGTCTGCCTGTCTGCCTCTCTCTCTCTCTTTATCTATCTATCTATCATCTATCTATCTATCTATCTATCTATCTGTCTGTCTGTCTGTCTGTCTGTCTGTCTGTCTGTCTGTCTTTCTGTCTGTCTGTCTTTCCATCTATCCATCTATCATCTATCATCTATCATCTATCATCTATCATCATCTATCATCTATCATCCACCCACCCACCCACCCATCCCTCCATCCCTCCATCCATCTGTTGTGTTTGGGCTTGGGCCAGTCGTTGCTCTCACATATGGGAGAGATGTGGCACAAAGTGAGTGCGAAATCCTGGCTGACAGCCAGGAAGACATGGCAGACAGCCCCGAGGATGAGGCCACTGGTTCAGAGGAGCTGGCAGACAGCACACAGGACCCAGCAGACAGCCCAGGGGATTTGGCATGCAGCCACTTAGACAGTCTCTCCTCGTTGGATTCCGATGCAGAACAGCTCATAGACATGCGTAGGCGGAGAGCCATGCAAAGGAGGGCTCAATTAAAGGACTATTACCGGTGATCAGAGTAGCACCTGGGCTGGGTGTGGTTCTCATACTGAGGGCTGGATGTGGTTCCCCTAATGAGGGCTAAAGGTATAAAAGGGAACAGAGGCAAAAGGCAAACTGTGGCTGTTTATCTGTGTGACTTTGTGGTTCCTGCTATGAAGTTTCTGTTCCGTGCCTTTGAATTTCAACCCAGCATTTTCAGGCAAGTGGGAGGTGAAACCTCTGGGACTAGCTGGTTGCTCTCGAGTCTCCACAATTCAAAGGACTCTTGAAACATTTCTGCTCCATGCAGGTTGTCTTTGTTAGCTTTTTTCTGCACTTTGTATGTGGCTGACTGTACGCCTTGCACTATAGTTTATTCCTGACAATAAGGACTGTTTTCATTAACCCTTTTTGTTTGTTTAATACAAGTTTGCGGATGTGTTTGATTTGCTTTCCCTGGACTGTTACTAATCGCTTGAGCCCAGTCAGGCAGAACACCATCCATCCATCCATCCATCCATCCATCCATCCATCCATCCATCCATCCATCCATCCACTCCAAGGTGTTTGACACAGTGAAGTTGTCTACAAGATCATTTCCTCCAAGTATATTCTGATTCTTTTTACCAATGTGCAAGACAGAACATTTACTGGTTGAGATTTCAAGTTGCCAGTTGTTAGACCATTCTGCTACATGGCCAATATCCGTTTGAAGGGTAGCAGCGTTGCGGGTGGTATTTTTCTCCTTTCTTGCCTGATATTGAAATTATTCCATTTTATTTTGGTCCCTCATTGCTTTCATCATTTCTCTTCCATGATAGTTATCATGATAGTTTGCTCTAAAAATCACTGCAGTGTTCTCTTCAATGTGCTAGGATTTTTGTCCACTTCAGTTTTCACGCCGGCTCCTATCTTTTCCCACAGCTCTTCAGCTTGTCTGTCACAGAGTTTTAGCATATGGAATCTGTTCCTTATATAGATTTTATATTTTGATTGTGTGACTTTCAAGTCAAATCTTGTGGGCACAGCTATTGCGATTTTTAAAAAAAGTTTTAACACATAAGTTCAACACATTCGAGATGTGTTCTACAATCTGCAGTCTGATGTGTCTAGGTTGACTGGATTGCACTGTTTCTCTTATTCAGTCATTATGTGTATAGAGTAATCCCAAGGTGTAGAGTCTTTGTGTTATGTTGCTTGAAACAAATGTTGTCAATAAAGAGTTTTCATTGTAAAACAAATCTAATCTATCACCTAGATCAGTAAAGGCACAGGTGGCATGCGGAGCCATATCTGAGGGCACACAAGCTGTTGCCCTAGCTCAGCTCCAGCATGTATGAGCTCAGTGGCCAGCTGATTTTCGGCTCACACAGAGGCTCTGGGAGGACATTTTTGGCTTCTGGAAGGCCTCTGGCGGGGATGTGGGAGGGCATTTTTGCCCTCTCCAGGCTCCGGGAAACCTCTGGAGCCTGGGGAGGGTAAAAAACGGGCCTATCAGGCCCACCAGAAGTGGGGAAACAGGCTGTTTTTGGCCTCCAGAGGGCCTCTGAAGGGCAGGGAAGGCAATTTTCATCCTCCTCAAGCATTGAATTATGGGTGTGGGAACTAGTGCAGGTATGATAGTGTGTGTGCACACGCTTTCTGCACCCGAGGGAACAAAGGTTCTCCATCACGGACCTAGATTAATTCATTTTCCACACTCCCTATTTTCAAGTGATAGTAAGTCCCCCCCTTTTTTTCAATTTTTTCAATTTAACTATACATGAATAGTGTTTTCTTGATGCTGTGTAAAGCTCATTTTACAATTGGTTATGGAATTCATCAATATCTTCATGGAATTTCACACCAACCTTCTACTTTGTATATATTTTGTATTGTGTTTGTCATATTCAATATTTACGGTTTTATAAAAATTTCTATGAATTGGTATTTTACTTTGAACTTCTTCTCTTTTTTGGTATTTATTATACTTGTAGTAAAGTACATAGTTGTTTATCAAATTTATATATCTACCCAAAGGTGATATTGGGCGGCTCATAATAATAAATAAAACAGTCAAATAAAATACATAAAAATCTTTAAAAAAGAACAAGTCATAGATAACAAAAAAAATACTAACCATGGACAAAGGGGGGATAAAAAGACCCCCCCCCCCATCAGCAATACTTAACTATGACCTTTGTGACAACATTGCCATTCTATTCCCTCGTGGCCTTTTGTCTTATACCAGGGGTCCCCAAACTTAGCAACTTTAACACTTGTGGACTTCAATTCCCAAAATTCTCCAGTAGCTGCCTTATACAGTTATATGAGTTGTCCATTGCAATCTACCTGCAATCTATTTATTGCAAGGACAGCCCCACTAGAAATTCTTCTTCCCACCAGTAGTCCTCTGATAAACTTTGCAACCACAGAGTTCTCTCACCATAATTAACTTAGAGTCTAAACTGAATCAATAAAACAATAATATAAAAACCACCAGTCCTTGCATGTGGTAAACAATGCTGTGTTCCATCTAATTCTGCCTACTTGTATTTGGCTGGACATTTTCCCCATGAGTCACACTTCCTCTGACTGCTGCTAATAGATAGTCTTTGCTGGTTCAGGATTCTTGCTTAGCATTCACTTATGCTGAATATAATACTTCCTTGGTTATTTTGTCTGTCCCCTGACATCTGATGGATAGAGATAAGCCTGTCTGAATTCAAATATTCCAATTAATTTTCCAGACGATTCTGTCATGTTTTGTGCTTTTCAAATATTTGATTTTTTCTTCATTTATGTCTACTCTTTAAAATATGCCCTGTCAGAAACAGTCCTCTCAAGAACGTCTAAGACTCCATTTGATCGATATAAGCTATAATATAGAATTTTAAAAGCCAGACAATGTTTTTCCCTTCTTCCTCTTAAACTCAAGAAAGGTTTGTGTGTGTGTGTGTGTGTACATAATCAGTTAAAGTTTCTTTCTAACATTTTGATTTTGTCCTGGATTTAAATTAGATATGTTTTTGTAAGTGATGTCATCTACAGTAGTTTCTCCAAAGTCTCTCTTACACCTTGCCAAGGATTAGGAAGCAAAGCTGTGCCTACAAAGATGTATGGATCATTGGTCAAGTGAGAGTTAAACTGCTTTGCATCCCTAATATCCAGATATGTACTCTGCAATTTTATTTTTCCCAAGAAAAGGCAGGCTACTTTGCAAAAAGAAAATTAATTAGAATTTTTGAATAATATAAAAGTACACAAAATTAAAGGAAAAATAAGGGGGAGGAAAAAAATATACAGCAGAAGAAATTAAAGGAAGAACAGAAAAAATAAAAAGTTGTCTTCTACCCCTTTTAAAAAATCAAGTAGTTACCATCTTATTCTTTTCCTTCCCCTTTAACTCTTTTAAATTCTCATATCCATTAATCATCGATTCAGGGCTCAACCAGCAATTGTTTCTCTTTTCAACACAAAAACCAATATAAGGTTTTTAGTTTTCAAAACAACTTTTTATCATTTTTCCCCCTTAAGTGGTCAGTTTTGCCCTTTTGTCAAGTACAGTGGTACCTCTACTTAAGAACGCCTCTATTTAAGAACTTTTCTAGATAAGAACTGAGTGTTCAAGATTTTTTTGCCTCTTCTTAAGAACCATTTTCTACTTAAGAACCTGAGCCCGGAAAAATTTCCCAGGAAACCTGAGAACGGCACAAAGACTGGGCCAGTTTCCAGCCATTCCCTCTTTAATCCTGTCCATCTTGGGCTTTTCTGGGCTGCCAGAGGAACCTTTCAGAGGCACGTAAGGAGGCTTTGGCAGTCCAGAGCAAACAAAGCTTTTTGTTGCCTCCAGGAGTGTCTGAGCGCCGAAAGGCAAAAGGCTTCAGCCAAACCGAGGATTCACCACAGTGAAGGAAAGGCGCCGGTTACAAAGCGAGCGAGCAAGAGAAGAGGAGAACCCTTTAGCATGGGAAGGAAGAAGAAGCAGGTAGCAGCAGCAGTAGCAGCCACCTTTCAGTCAAAGGAGCAGGAGGTTTCCCCCTCTCCCCTGCCTGGGTTTCTCTCTCTGGTGGAGTGTATGGGAGGCTGCTTCACATTGGGTGTATGGGAAGCGCATGCTCCTACTCGCCACCTCAGAGTCTCTCTCTCTCTTTTTTAAGCCTTAAAGTTTTGGATTTTCTTTGATCGCCCTCACCTCATCTTCTTCCTTCGGCAGTGACTGTCCTCCTCCTCTTCTTTCTCCACCTTCTCCCACGCAAATTCTAAGCTTTTATTTCTTTCCTAATGGTTTTGCATGCATTAATTGCTTTTACATTGATTCCTATGGGAAAAATTGCTTCAACTTACAAACTTTTCTACTTAAGAACCTGGTCATGGAACAAATAAGTTCTTAAATAGAGATACCACTGTACTCAATTAAACAAACCAATCTGAGTATTTTGTTATTCTTCCATCTTTTTACTCACAATAATCTTGCAGCAGTTACTATATATTACAGTATATTAATTCTCTTATTTGTTTTCTAATTCGAGTCCCTAATACAAAATAGAAACAATTCTGGTTTCATTGTAACGCTAGTCCACAATATCTTTGGCATTATTAATATGGATTTGCACCAAGGGTGGGTTCTAACTTATTCACTGCTGTGCTGAGTGGCTGAGTGTATGGAGGCATGTGCAATGGTAATATTTGAAAAAATAACACACACACACACCAAAAGCCCAAAACAAGATGCCAACTACAGTACATGCACATTTTTTTTTTTTAAAAGATGGTGGTGCCCATGGAACTGAACCAGTTGCATGATGTCATTGTGATGTCACCAGCAGGTCACTACTGGTTCAGGCAAACTGGTCCGAACCGGGAAAAGCCCACATCTGATTTGCACTATGCATAATAAAAAAATTCCCCTCTTCCTGTTCATACCCCCAACACTGATTTGTTATTCCTTTGTACATTTTTTGACAGCTTGTCTGGTGTCAAATACCAATCAAACTAATTTGTTTAAAAATTCTGTTCAGAATTGTTAGTGTAAATTTAATATCAGTTTCCTAAATATTCTCCCATATTTATATTACACCCTGTTATTTGCAGTCCATTTCACCATGAAATCTTTAACCTCTTCCTTCTGTTTCAAATCTTAATAATAATTTATACATTTTAGCTATTATATGATTGTCATTTTTGTATAACTGTACTTCAAATTCAGTTTTCCTCTCCTCAGTGCCAATTATTTCATTATTCATGTTAAACCAGTCAACCTTTCAGCTGATTTTCAGAAAATAATTGAAAATTGTCCTACAATTATATAGCTAATTGATCTATTGTCTTCACTTTAATTTTTTTCTTCACCTTGTATTAATAAATTTTAATATGTTGTCTACCTTCTTTCTCTTCTATAAAAAATTATGTCAGTAATTTGTTTATTTATTTATTTATTTATTTATTTATTTACTTACTTACTTACTTACTTACTTACCTACTTATTTATTTATTTACTTACTATTTATTTATTTATTTATTTATTTCTATGCTGCCCTTCTCTTGGGATTATCTTGGCTCACAACAAAAAATCCATTACATAAAGAAATCTAATACTTAAATATATAAAAACTCTCGCTACTAAAACATAAAATCTAATTTAAATTGATTCTAAAACCCCCTACACATTAAAAAAAAACCCGACATCCACATTCATCCTAATTATTCTTTATTTATGGGATAGGGGTATTAAAAGTTCTTAATGCCCCCAGGCTGGTTGACAGAGATGTATTTTCAAAGCTTTGGGAAAGACTGGGAGGGTGTAGGTGATGCAAATCGTCAGGAGGAGTTGATTCCAAAGGGCTTGGGGCCACCACAGAGAAGGCTCTTCCCCTAGGCCCCACCAGAAGGCATTGTAATGATATCTATAGGCACAGTCTTTGTTTATATTTATTCTGTTGTCTTAATAATCCGGTACTGATTCTTAAAATCTACTTTCACTTTCTCATACCCTAAAAACTCACTGACTTAGAATTCATTTTTATCAAATCTGTATACTTGTATATGTAACACTCATACACAAAAACAAACATTTGTTTGGCATTGGGGAATGCAAATTTTCTACATTTTGGCTAATGCCCTACTGTTAACCACAAAGGACATTTCTTGTTCTATCTTGAGGACTGAAAATTACATCAACTGTCTCTATTCCTCTCATCTAGTGCTAGTTATAAATAAGTGAATATATGTATTAATGTACATTTAAGTATGGGTGTGGGGATGTGGGTTCAAATGAAGAAAAAAGTCTTGATAACTCAGTCTTTTGAGTAGAAGAATGTCAGAAGAAGAGCTGGTTCAGTTTGTGTTTCATAACAGTTTTTCTAACTCCCTGCAGATATTTCTTTAGGTGTAAAGAACAATAACAATATTCATAATGATGACTGCTAGTCTGCTGCGATATTTTTAGGAAATATTTTTGCACATTTTGTGTGAGTGAAAAGAACTTTGAAGTTAGAATGTTATTTACATTCTACAAGATATTAGAGGAAATGAACTCCAGTAAAAACAAAGGTGTTACTCTAAGGTGTTCCTCCAGGCTACGATGAAGGTGTTGACTGAGCAAGTAATTGCTAAGCAGAGATAAATGGAAATGAGCCAGAGATGACTTTTTCTATTAAAGTGCCTTTGATTATTCAGAATGGAGGCAAAAATGGATAAAAATTATAGATGTGTTGATAAAGGAATCACAAATGGCAAATGTATATAAGGGAACACACCTTCTATTATATAAAAACATCTAAGGCATACAGATTTCCAAATAATCTCAAAGATATATACACTGCTCAAAAAAAATAAAAGGAACCCTTAAGCAACACAATATAACTCCAAGTAAATCAAACTTCTCTGAAATCAAACTGTCCACTTAGGAAGCAGCACTGATTGACAATCAAATTCACACGCTATTGTGCACATTCAACTTTATACACAACAAAGTATTCAATGAGAATATTTCATTTATTCAGATCTAGGATGTGTTCCCTTTATTTTTTTTGAAGGTCTTGGCATATGCGGGTTTCTTCCTATGTATGTTTCAGAGATTCCTGGCAATGTTTCAACTAAGTCCCACTCGTCATCTTCAGGCTGGTGCCTTTGGCTTTCTGCTAGGGTAAGCAAAGCAAGGTCTGAGCTGCCTTCCATTTATAAATACTGGTGGGTGGGTGTGGAGTGCTGGCTCAGCAGCTGTAAGCTGTGTTGACACTTCCTGGTTAGTTGGTAGGGTAATACCTGGAGTAATTGATGCAATTGGTGTATGCTGATTAATTGATGTGGCAAAAATGTCACCAGGAATGTCTGAAACATACATGGGAAGAAACCTGAATATGCCAAGACTTTCATACCTGTACCTGTGAAAATCTATATATACACTGTATGTATGTGTGTGAACATTCAACTTTATACACAACAAAGTAATCAATGAGAATATTTCATTCATTCAGATCTAGGATGCGTTACCTTTATTTTTTTGAGCAGTGTATATGCATGTGTGTGTGTGTGTGTGTTTGTACATATATGTATATGTATGTATCTATGTTTATATCTTTGAGGTTATTTGGACATCTATCTATCTATCTATCTATCTATCTATCTATCTATCTATCTATCATCTATCTATCTATCTATCTATCTATCTATCTATCTATCTATCTATCTATCTAATATCTCCAAATAACCTCAAAGATGTATATATATATACACATACATACATATGACGGTCTTGGTATATTTGGGTTTCTTCCCATGTAGGATTTAGAAATTTTTGGGCGATGTTTCGACGAGGTCCCACTCGTCATCTTCAGGCTGGTGCTTCTGTCCTTGTTCTAAGGCGAACACAGCGAGACCTGAGCTGCCTTCCTTCTATAAATACTGGTGGCTGGGTGTGGTTTGATGGCTGTGTAGAAACTTCCTGGTGAGTCAGTGGGGTAACACCTGGGGTCGTTGATGTAACTGAGGTATGCTGATTAGTTAATGATTGTGGATTAGGCGTGATATCCTTAGTAGTTGGAGCTGAGTAGATATCACGCCTAATCCACAATCATTAACTAATCATTAACTAATCAGCATACCTCAGTTAACGACCCCAGGTGTTACCCCACTGACTCACCAGGAAGTTTCTACACAGCAGGCAATTGCTGAGCCATCAAACCACACCCAGCCACCAGTATTTATAGAAGGAAGGCAGCTCAGGTCTCACTGTGTTCGTCCTAGAACAAGGACAGAAGCACCAGCCTGAAGATGACGAGTGGGACCTCGTCGAAACGTCGCCAGAAATTTCTAAATCCTACACGGGAAGAAACCCGAATATACCAAGACCGTCATACCTGTACCCGTGAAAATCTATGAAAACATACATACATATACATATACATACACACACACACACACACACACTACACATATATACATACACATACATACATACATACTCTTGATCTGTCAAATTTGGCATCTCCACTTTTTTTTGAGATGTGCTGGATTGGGTTTCCAGACATGGAGTCAAGCTTACAATACTGGCATAATGCAGGCCTTTGGCTCTAAAAATGTAAATCCTCCCACTCCTGCTGTTGATTTCTGCAATGCCTGTTTAGTGCTAATTACATAGTGCAGTTCACACTGCTTTGATTCTAAGACTTTATTTTTTTCCCCTATGAAATTTAAACATCCAAAAATGTTAACGTAGGCACTGTATAAAGCATGTGTTGACATACACAAGCTACACTAAGTTCAAGTAAGCTAGGTTAGAAGAGAGCTATTCTCATCAGAGTATCTAATTTTATAGGTAAAAAGGAGTGATGAAGCCCATCCGTATGTCTGACAGAAAATATTTTGTTACCCAAAATGAAGGACAAGTTTGTTTCCCAAATGGGCTACGATAAAATTCCGGAAGATACTTGTGGAGGGATCAGGAAA